>NW_024003752.1:405517-438850 GCF_014805625.2 Glossina fuscipes
TAAACAAAGAGCAAGCCAGAGGAAAACCTGTAAACACCTCAAAAAAGGTGTTTACAGGTTTTCTGACGATAGCATTAAGCGCTGATCGCAAAAACCACAATGAATATCATGAGAAAAAGTTCAATATAATTCAATTAATTTGAGTAATTTATACCTTATAATTAGGCTTTAAAAGCGTATAAAGCAATAAGATAAAAATGAATACGTTGCAAAATTTTTTCACATAAAGAAAAATATCACGACCGCAGTGCGTGCGCAGAATTGTCGACTGCTGTGCTTGTGTGAATTTCTTTGTCTTTTTGTTCGTTCAGTATTTTAATCTTTGTACATATATATCTAACTTTATTTTTTACCATCTCCGCTCTCTTCAGAAATTTTTTATTATATTTTGTGTGAATGTGGACTTTGTTATATTTATTTATTTATTTCTACCACTTATAAAACAAACTCAACTAAACATTTTGACAGTCGAGTTCAATTGACTCTTAAAGTAAATCTTAAATTAATTATAATTAAAACTTGGTATAAGTACAATAAAACAAATAAGAAGGAAAAAAAAGAAAAAAAACATGTACACAACTAACACAGAGGCACACACACAACCGGTACAGATCTAAATTGCACTAACCTAAGCCATTCCAAATATGGAAAAGCTTGGCAACCAACAACAGTGAACAACATCGATGTTGCTTCAATGGACTTTAAAGAGTCCGATAATGAGAATAAGTGGTAGACATCATTTAGATTCTTGCAAACAACTCTGAGCGGATTGAACAGCTCATAATTAAATTTACATTGATTAAGCTTAACCAAGATAAAAAGCCTAGAGAAGCGGTTAGGGACATTAAGGCTTATTTCACCAAGTAATGAAGGCGAGTCAATGGCACCATTTATTACTTTAATTAGAAAGGACACGCCAAGAACAAACCTACTTTTCTCAAGAGACGGTAGGGACGGCAAAAGCAACCTATTTTTATACGGGGGAGAGAGGTAATCGTATCCCAACCGAAACTCCTAAGGGCAAGCAGCAAGAATTGCTTTTGAACAGATTCAATTGAATCTACATAGCACCTATATGAAGGAGACCGCACAACAGACGCATACTCGAGTATAGGTTTAACCAAACACATGTACAGCCTTTTAGTGATGTAAGGATCATCAAGCTCTTTAGACCACCTCTTTATAAAGTCAAGCGCAGACCTAGCTTTGCTTAACGAGAGCTCAATAAGCAAGCTAAAACGTAATCTATGGTTAAATAGAACGCCTAAGTTTGTGAACGAATTGACGTTCTCCAACTTATGCGAATCAATGACTTACTGAGTAATGAATGACTTTCTTCTTGAGACGTTAAGCTTCTTACATTTATTTAGATTTAGTTTCAGAAGATTCAAAGAGCACCATACAACCAAATTATTCAAGTCCCTTTGAAGGTGATGTGATTGCGATTCTAGAGAGAAGGAAGAAAACAGTTTAACATCGTCAGCGTACATTAAGATCTGGCTGGAAGTAATCACCGATGAGAGATCATTAATGTATAAACTAAATAAAATGGGACCTAAGTGGCTGCCTTGAGGTACGCCAGATATAACGGGGAATTCATCTTCAATATCTCTTTCATTCAAGTTTCCCTAAAAAGCAACATAAAATAAACATTTACAAAAAAATGTTTGCATTATTTTACATGTGAAGTTACTGCATAGTGATGTAAATTTCCATCACATAATTTTGAGAAATTTATTCACAGTGTTTTGATATAAATTGTACATAAAATAACAAAAACATCAAAACAAACCTTTTTTCCACTCATTTTCACTTTTATTGTATTTTATATCTCCGTTTATTTCCATAAAACAATTTAAAATCTCGCTCCTTTCTTCCTGTCACAACAAACAGCGGAATGACAAATTCTAGGCCCGGTAATTCACAGTGACGTTTGCTATTTTTTGACAACTGCGTTTTGTTGTACGCAATAGTCGCTTAAAAAGTTGCCGGCAACAACAAATTTACAGTACAAGGGTTTTGAGTACCTTTTTTTGTTGACTAAATATTATAATTGAAATTTCCATCATCATGCAAAGAAGGGTTAAACAGAACCCTGAAGGATCTCTTCAGCAGATAAGAGCTTATCCATTTCACTAAATAGAAAGGGAAGCCAGAGGCTTGGAGTTTAAAGATAAGTAAGTTATAGTTAACCAAATCAAACGCCTTGCTTAAATCAGTGTATACTACATCTGTGCGAGAGCCACTAGAAAAAGCCTTGAAATCTCTAGCAAATTGGTGACCGTAGATCGCCCTTTCCGAAAACCATGCTGGTGTGGAGAAATATACGAATTAATGGCAAATGCCAAATTCTGAGTCACAATTCGCTCAAACAGCTTAGGCAAGATACTCAACTTGTCTATGCCCTTGTAGTTCTCAACAAGTTGTCTACTTCCACTTCTGGAATAAGGAAACTAATCTTCCAACAGAAAGGGAAAACACCTAAATTCAAAGACTGGTTAAAAATCTTAGAGATAACACCATATAACTCGACAGCGCAAGATTTAAGTACACATGATGGAATTCCATCAGGTCCAGGCACATAACTATATTTTAGCGAGCTCAAGCCTTTAAAAACATCATCTTCAGCAATAACCAAATTAGGAATTGAAACCAAGTTAGTTTGGGTAGTTTGCGGATAAATCGGAATTAGCAGTCGCAAACTTTCGACGGAAATACTCAGCAAACAGATTTGACATTTCAAAATCAACCGAGCAATTAGACCCATGCGAGGGATGTGTGGAAATTTTTCTTTTTGAGTGAACAAATTTAAAAAAGTATTTAGGATTAGCAAACAGAGAAGATTTAATGAACTGAAGGTATCTGCAGTAATAATGATGGTCGAGGGAGTTAAATCTATGCCTTGCCACCGAGTAAGCGAAACAGTCGAGCGCAAAGCCACTTTTCGAATATTTTTTGAATAGCGTTTTTTTTCTATTCTTGTAATATTTAATTGTCTTATTAAACCAGGGGGGATACCTGCTTCGAGCTCAGCACTGCTTAATCGGAACAGATGCAGCAATAGCTAGATTTAATGTATTGTAGAACGGTGCGAATAAGCTTTCAATACTTCCGGTTGAGAAATCAAGCGTCATATGTGAAAGACGATGTGTTAGCAATACAACATTGATTTTATGAAAATCATAACATTTATTTAAAAAAGTTTGATTTGGCACATTTAGGCAGTTCAACAAACCAGCATTAATATGTTGAAAGGTAATGCACATTGATGGATGATCAGGTAAACTAAAAGGTGGGCAACGATTTACGTTAATCTCGGGAAAGTTGGCAAATCAGAGATCAAGCAGTTTACCATTACATTTAGCGGTACGATTATATTGAACCAAATTATGATCAAACAATTCATTAAAGAACACAACAGCCCTATCAGACGTTGAAGTAGGAATCAAACAGCCAGAATTGTCACTGTTACACCACGTGACTTGAGGCAAGTTGAAGTCACCCAATGCAACGACCAAATCGTTAAGTCTAGACCGCTTGGCCACTTCACAAATAAGGGTATCGTGTTTTTTGTAAATGGAGATATCAGAATTTGGAGAAATATAGGAGTGGGTTACAAATAGTTGTTTATTAGGCATTTTCACTCGAATGGCGATAAATTCAACGTCAGGAGTAGTAGGAAATTCAATTGATTTGGACGAAAATGACGAAGATATGGCAATTAATCACCAATGCGATTCAATCGATTACTTCTGAAAACCTGGAAAGAATTGTGGAAACGTTCAGACGAATCAGATCATATTTTAACCAAGTATCAGAGAAGGCCAAACAGGAATTTAGGAAGGTAGAACGAATTTTTGAATTTAGGCCCCTAACCTTTTGATAAATGAGAGATAATGGGCCTGAAGAAACATTTTTTTTGAAGGCGACAAGACTATTGCTTTGGTATTACGGGGACGATCTCGAGGGATAAATTCCTTAATTAAGGATCCTACTGGCCACAGTGATTTGTTTAACAACATATCACTGTTTTCAGTCGGAACTAATATTTTAAAAGAGGAGATTGCTCTAGCTTGAGAAGGATCCATTTTGAAGATGCTAACGCGCTTTAAGTTGACTGATGGGACTTTCGTCGCCAGATAACATTTCATGTTATCCACCGATGTTTCAGGTGCTAGTCTTGACACAAATATTGCTTTTCTGAGAGGAACTGCCGTCAAGCAAATATCATTAGTTGGAACAGGAGGGTTCACGGTTGGGGAGTTTAGAGTTGGGGAGAATATATATGGCGTTATCGCCCTTGCACCAGCAGCTTGTACGACTTGCCCAGTCTGGTGACCAGCGTTCACATTCGAACAGCCAGGGGGCGAGGATGATTTATTTTGCCTTTATGATTTTTAGGCGATGGCGCTTGATTAGAGTGAGTGGTGGTTCTGGGCGGAGATACCCTTGCCACTTCAGCGTAGCCTAAAACGGAAGGACTGGGGGAGGGAGCGGTAACTTGTACCAACGAATCAGATTTAGAGGAACTCAGAGGTGACGTCCCACACGCTACGCGTAGTTATTTTTCTGGCTTGGGTAGAAGATGAGTACTCAATAAAACGGCACTCATCAAACCTAGACTTAATTAGCTCAAACTTCTCCCACACGGAGCCGAGATTACTACTCAATTCCGAGAAACCATAACGGGTCTCCGTAAAAAGTTTGTAAAAATCAATGTCCCGGTGCCTACAGTCAGGACATGACCATCTTAAGCCTTTGGAAGGGTCAGCGACTGCGTCAGCAGTACGGACGAGCATGACGGCACACTTTGCATGGCCAAAGCGCTCGCAGAGCCAAGAAGAAACGAATCTATCCGATTCCGGGCCTGTTTTTGCGCGACATGGTG
This sequence comes from Glossina fuscipes, assembly GCF_014805625.2. NCBI lineage: Eukaryota > Metazoa > Arthropoda > Insecta > Diptera > Glossinidae > Glossina > Glossina fuscipes. Next base: position 410,406 of record NW_024003752.1, read on the forward strand.
TATAGAAGCACTCCATGTCAAGTGAACGAAAAGAAAGAAGTGAATTATTAGGACAAAGAAGAAAAAAAATTCAAAAGAATCCACTACCCTAAGTTTATCTACAAAATTTAAGAAATTTAATAAAACTTCTCCGTTACGTTGTCACTGTAACAAGAAAGCAAAAGAACAAGGGAAAGCAAAACCAAACTGAAAGCACGAAAAAAAGAGAGAATACAAACCAGAAAAATTTTCTCTTAAATTTTCTCTTATATTACACGTAAGATCTACACTACTGAAGCAACGGTAACCAAGCCAAAAGAAAAACTATTCACCCCAAACGAAGAACATAAAAAAAGAAAAAAAACTCTAAAGAAAAAACTAGAAAAGACTCGAAAAAGATTTACTATTGCGATCACAAGTGCTAACCGCAAGAACCAAAATGAAAATCACAAAAATTTTAATGTAATTAATGTGATTTTTGCACTTAACACGTTCAAACCTTGTATACCTTTACATAAACCCAGTTTTAACGTAAAAAACGAAAACAGAAAAATTTTAGCAACAAAACTAACAAAAGTGTACGATCTCGTGCGCGTCAGTTGCCAGTTATTACTGTGCCATTACGATTTTGTACATGTTATCGAAATCCAAATAGTATACGCTTTCATAAATGAGTATACAGAGTTGAATTACATGTCACGAGATGTTTTCCCACAAAATATCTGCCTTTACTACTTACAACATTATTGTATGCTTAAACAAGATACTACAACAAACATATGAGTCGTTTTTGATGGTTCAGAAAGAATCTCATAGAGTTTTGTGATGATATGTGGAGCTTGGGTTTTATTTGTACGGCCTGGCTAACCCAGTTACATCCACAAAAAAAATTAGAGAAAATTTATATATAAATGATAAAGAACTAACGACGTGTCTTATCTAACAGCCTCATAATCCGTTAGTATTGTTCTTTTGTCTTTTAGTTTGTATATATGTATCTATTGGTCCATTAAGTCTATGGTTATACTCCTATGCAGACCCACGCTTATATTTCATCATTGCGAAACTTATTATATATTTAGTTCATGATGTTAATCTTTTTTTCTTCAATTTCTACTTCTTAAAACTAACCTGATTTATTTCTTACTTGCTGTACATGTTGATTTATTTCTCACTTGCTGTGGTTCTCTATCTCATTCTTTTCCCTCCATAATGCGGTCTCGTGTTGCTTTCCGTTGCCAATTGACGCAATCTTTCGGTTCCTTGTATTTTATAAAGCCTTTCATATGTTTCATTTCGGATTAAGTCACTTTATTGACACCAATAGCTGCAGATTCTTCTTCTAATGTATATATCCTAGTTTTTAGAAACTCACTCATTTTAGTTATAATGTGCTTTTATTAGGGTTAAGTCTCACAAAAAAGTTTTTTAATAATACATTCTCAGTAGGAATAAATTTTAATTACTATTTTTGGTAAGACCTTCGTATAGTTGATTTATTGGGTTAATTTCCGGTTTTAATAATACGTTTTTACATCGGCTTAAGTTTAAGTTTTCAATAATGTGTTTTCACTTCCATTTTTGTGGTGTTTAGAACTTAAAAAAAAAAAAGTGTGTCAAATCATTTTGTTCGCAATACATTCATTCAACTAACTTATATATCTTTATTTACAAGTTAAGTATTATAATAAAATTTACTTTAATTTTTGATAAATATTTTGTCAATTTTACATTAAGCAACGCTGTCAACACTCTGCCTACTTTCGTTGATCTCCTTTTCTTCTCATCTTGAAGCTAATTTTATTGCCAAAACCTACCCTTATGCTATATATATTTCGGACCTTGTTTTCTTTTCATAACTATCTCTTTAAAAAGCGCTACTATGTGCGCAGAAACTTATGAAAAGAGATCTTAATTAACGGAATTCCACTATTATGAAAAACGCTACTCTTTTTGAGAAGAGCAGTGACAGAGCCGATGGATGGAAACCCCCACAGTTTTTAACGAATTAAAGGAGGATCTCTATTCTTATACTCAAAGCTTTTCAATACACTTCTCCTTTTTCATTTGAATCAGCGCATTTAAATCTGGCTGATATTTTATCGAAGCTTGTATTTCCTCCTCCTTCTACATTCCACACCTACATTCAAATCTTCGAAAAATCGATTTTTTACAAACGATACCTCTAGTGTGCACAGAAATCGAAATTTGCTAATTAATTTAGCGGAGAAAAAGCGTTCCGTTTTATTAGCCATTTTGTTATACAACTGGCAAGGAGAACTCGTTTGCAAAGGCACATCGCATTTTTGGCCATGTTTGTAAATTTTGAAGTTTTGGTACTAGTACTAAATCAGGAAATCAAAGCTGGTGTTCTTACGCCATTTGGTTGGTAAATAGGTGCGTATCTATTGATTTGTAACATACAGCAGATGCAACTGAATATAAACCAACTAGAATATAAAGCTTCGCATCCGCAAACTAGACTCCATCGCTTGCCCCAGTCATTGACCTAACAAATCTAATCCGTATTGGTGGAAGATTTGAAAGTTTTAATATTGGCCCATTGGTTGACGAAAACCTGCTTGTTGCGCAACCTCCGGCGAAAAACCAAGTACACCCAGTATATGATCGATAATTTGTCAAGTGATCGTATACAGTTTAGCAGGAACTTTTATACGACTGGAATCGATTTTCCCCGGCCATTGTACTAAAAAACGCAAGTGAGTAGTCGATCAACAAGAAAATGCTACATATGCATTTTTATTACCTACATCTGCGTTTCTAAAAGCTCTAGAATGTTTTGTCTGCGTCAGAGCCAAGCTAAAAAAACCAGCGAGGTTCCATTTTTACTGTATTATTGGTCTATTCAGATGAATTTTTCATGAGCTGCGCACATTGGTTTGCCAAATATCTGGCATACCCGATATCGAAGAGCCGTCAACATGGGGAGACCCTATCTCCAGCTAATTTTTTCATGTGTACCCTATGAAAATTATTACCTCTTAAATGGCAAATGGATCGAATGATTGAAAGTATTTGCGACCACGATGGAGAAGCCCGCGTTGCAATCATTTGTACAAACATGTAAAGTATGCAGTAGCAAAAGTAGCCGCACTGCCCATTGACTATAATACCATTTGATAGCCAAGTTATTTCAACGGGAGGAAAATTTTCCCGGCAATGCTACGCATGCAAAGACTCAGTTATGTTTGCCCATGCAACTAGTTTTAAGTTAGTTTGAAGTTTTCTTTTTCTCGCTTACATACGGACAGACGATTGGTGTTGGTTGTTGGCTCTAATATGCCTGTATCATTCGTTTTTCAACCACCAAGAGTGAAATTAAAAAATCAACATTTGAATTCCCATCTCGCTCTCGTCTTCGATTTTTAATACTAAAAATATTAGTGTAAAAAACTACACTAGTCAAAGCACTCGTTAAATATTTATTGCTCGTGTTTGAGCAGTTACTTCCCATATAAACCAGTCGGTTTTTAGGAACTGAGGACAAAATTTTATATATCTCGAGACTTGGTTTAAGTAGCGTAATTCGCGTAAATCACACAAGTTTCATAATCTGACAATATTGATGCCAGAGAAGAAAAAAAAAATTATTATCTAAGTTAGGATCACTCACTAAAGCACTGTTGTTCACATGGTGATTGCCCGTTTCAGAAGAGAAAGAAATATCAAATGCAAATGGTCGGTCTCTCGTCACCTGATTCGCACTTATTTCAAAGTTATCGTTTGCCAACCTTACCGTTCCTCGGGTTTTCCCAAACCCTTCGTCCGTCATGTCAGTTTAACAAAATAATCAACTTATTACTAGCTTAACCTAACACAATCCTTTACCGAGATAGAGAATATGTGCGGTCAACACCAGGGACGATTTGGATTCCTCACAAGGTTTCTTACATGTTAGAAAAACAAGCATCTACTCAAATCGATCGTAAAGTCTGTAACGAGTCTTCTTGGGCAGGGTATACTCAGCCAATCCGGGACTCTTTCGAAGAATATTTATAAAGATTACTTGGACCTTCGGTTTCGGTTTTACGTTTTTATTTATTTAAATTGCAAGGAGATTATAGCATTTACGCAAATTTTAAGAGGCGTGGGAGGAAAACCAGTGTGGTTACCCGACTTTCCTTGAATGTTGATTTGAATATTTCGTATTGGTTCCGACCGACTATGACTACCTTTCACGTTTTCGTGTCGCGAGTTTCCTTAGCTGCTATGACACAACTGAAAGGCTGAGCGTGGTGCGACACGCTCTTTTATGGTCGCAATCACCATTAATGTTCCGTTATTTGCATGTTCGAAGCTATGCTTGCTTACACATGTATTGTGCCGATATTCTCACACATTTAGTGTTACGTAAGCTATTTTAGGTTGGCTTCAATGTGTTTGATCTCTCTATGTTACAACCTCAACTCCGACTTGTATGAAGAGACTTTCCTTAGTGCTAATACTATCTGCTATGTACAATGCATGGTTTTTTTCCCAAACTCTTGTACAACTTATGTCTATCTTATTGCTATGCTTGTTTGTATGCCTATGCTTTTGTAACCGTTAGGTATGTGAATGCTATGACTTTACAATCAGTCAGGACCGTGAGGTCTGTGCTTACAATATGTTTATTTAGGAAAAGAGTTTTTTTCCTTCTGTTTCTATACTATGTGTACATTTACGCGTTTTTATGCTCTTTGAATATAGCTCATACAACTGGATATGTTACATGCCAATAGGTTTTTATATATAGCTTATATGTTACATGCGTTTATACTTTTGAGTACATTTTCACATAACTCACTCATACAACTGTGTATGTTACATGCGAATACTTTGAATACATTTTTAAATATAGCTTATATGCGTTTGTGCTTTTAATACATATTTATATAGCTCATACAATTGTTACCTGCGAATACTTTGAATACATTTCTCATACATATAGCTGATATGTGTGTTTGAGCGGCAGAAGGATGATCGTGTTCAGTGAAAAGACATGTAAACGGACAAACCAAACTGACCACTTGGGGTCTATGGGTAGGCATTTGTGCGGACGGACCTGTATTCAGTAAGGAAGCCAAACGCTTCCTTACAAGTCTTTGGTTAATGTATGAGTCGATTTGAAACTCTTCTTATAACTAAAAGTCGGAACATTTTGAAATATTTCATGATTTATAAGAAATTGTTTAAAACTTTGAAAATGATTCATATTAATAGGTTGCGTGATTCTAGTATTAAGAAACCGGGCAATGATAAAGAAACTTAAAGAAGAAAGTTGATTTTGTAACAGTTTACACTCTGGTTCAATGAAAATTTTTATCTATTGTATCATTCGCGGTCGTCTCCAACGATTAACCTTGCAATATAAGGTTCAGCTGTGAAATAATTTACACTGGTTATATCGATCGATGTAATCTGTTTAGGGAAATGTAATTCTTTGAAGGGAATATGATCCAAGTTGACAAGAGCACATGCCTCAAATTTGCTTCAAAACGAATGAACAATACTCAGTGTATTTTGATTATTCAGAAGAACTTGTGTTGCAATGTTTTACTTTTATATGATATATTGTTCAAAAAGATAACAATCTTAAATTAATTTTTTTCAGAATATAATAAATTTTAAATTATTGAAAAACATAATTATTGGTCCTTATGTCAACTAAAATGGCATTCTTCAAATACCAGAAAAGGTTATGGTTAAATGATCTTTACATTTTACAAAAAGTTTTCATCATCTTGTTGATTTTTTTTGCGTGTACAATTAGCATGCAAAATGTGAGCAGTAAATACTCCACCGGTAAATGGTGGCATCATACTCATTCGGTTGCTTTGACCAATAAAAAGATTACGTCTATCAAATCAGTCATATTCGGCATTGTAGAAAGTACCTTTGCTAAAGATCACGGCGCTGCTATGCTACTAGTAGACGCGAAAAGACCCGTATTAGGAATAAAATTTGGCGTGTCGTCCAACCGCCGAAAAGAGAGTGTAGTTACTCCAAAATCTTTCATAGCTTCATCTGCATCAGCTCAGATATCTCAAATTACGGTCTCGGCATTTAATGAAAGCGGTCTGTGTGACGAAAAGTTCTTAAAGGTAAGAACTACCAGGGATGCAAAAGTTACCAAATATAACAATCAGGATATCAACTTTCCCAAAACTACAGAAGTTATTTCAGAATATCATCATACGGCGTATCCAGGAAACACATGGTTTGCGTTAGAAAACCAAACAGCGCTAAACACGACAACTGATCTTCCTCCTAAAAAATTCATTCTACATCAGAGGAATTCGTCAATTAAAAAAAAGGATAAAATAAAGGCAGCCGATAGTTTGTCAATATATCTACCGGGTGATATTATACTTGGTGGTTTATTTCCTGTACATGAAAAAGGCGAAAACAGTCCTTGTGGTGCAAAAGTATACAACCGTGGAGTTCAACGTCTGGAGGCAATGCTATACGCTGTTGACCGTATTAACCATGATCAAAACATACTCCCAAATATAACGTTAGGTGTTCATATCCTGGACACATGTTCACGAGAAACATACGCTTTAAATCAGTCATTGCAATTTGTGCGAGCATCTCTTAATCAAAACTTGGATACGTCTGCTTTTGAGTGTCCTAATAGCGAAAAACCACGTCTTAAGAAGGACGTCTCCGCTGGACCGGTATTCGGTGTTATTGGCGGATCTTACAGTTCAGTATCTTTGCAAGTTGCAAATCTGTTGAGGCTCTTCCACATACCACAAATATCTCCAGCTTCTACAGCCAAAACACTCTCGGATAAAACGCGTTTTGATCTTTTCGCACGTACGGTACCACCCGACACTTTTCAATCAGAAACATTGGTAGATATAGTTAAAGCACTGAATTGGACTTACGTTTCCACTATACATTCGGAAGGCTCATACGGCGAGTATGGTATAGAAGCTTTTCATCGTGAAGCCCTAGACCGGCAAGTTTGCATTGCAATTGCTGTGAAAGTTCCAAGCAATGCAGATGAGAAAACCTTTGATAGTATAATACAGAAATTGTTAAGCAAAAGCACAGCCCGAGGGGTTATATTATTCACAAGAGCTGAAGATGCCCGACGAATACTATTAGCAGCGAAACGTGCCAAATTGTCACAACCATTTCACTGGGTGGCTAGTGATGGCTGGGGTAAGCAAACGAGATTACTCGATGGACTTGAAGATATTGCTGAAGGTTCCATAACGGTCGAACTACAATCTGAATATATCGGAGATTTCGACCGTTATATGAAAGAGCTAACTCCGGAAACAAACACGCGGAACCCATGGTTTAATGAGTATTGGCAAGCCACTTTCAACTGCATTTTAGCAGAGGATTTAGCAAATAAACATGGAAAGAAGCGGTGCAACAAAAGAGACCGCCTATCAGAGAAAGTTGGGTAAGTGTTATTATGATAAGAGCAGGTTCGTAATTATATGACAAAATCGTCTTTCAATTAGGTACCAACAAGAATCAAAAATTCAGTTTGTAATTGATGCTGCATATGCCTTTGCATATGCTTTGGATAATTTACGAAAGGACGTCTGTGCTTCTACATCTTATCAAAACGTCCAAAATGCAGCGCATCTTCAACATGGCCCTTCTTCTACCGGTTGGCTCCGTAAAACTATCAACAGTGATTCTTTTTCATGTCATGCTATGGAAGTGTACGACGGCAAAGATTTTTACAACAATTACTTATTGAATACATCATTTATAGGTGAGTTGTAGGTGAACGCAACGAAAATTATAGACCTATAGCTAAACACAAGCAATGGTACTTAATGAGATAACCCCAAAGAAAGTCTTCGGATTTAACTTCTTTGAAGTACTTGAAAAGGAACCCAACTGTATTTGCGGCTTTGAAATGATTGTAATAGAATGTATACTAGAAATAAAATAATGTACTTTTCTGATGCGTTCATTTGAATTATTTTTCGTTATATATTTAAGATCTAGCTGGCAGTCAAGTAAAGTTTGACCGTCGGGGCGATGGACTTGCTAGATATGATGTACTTAACTATCAACGGCTTGCACCGAATTCCTCCAGTTATTATTATAAAGTAAAATAAAAATCTAAATATTTTAAAAAATTAAGATATCTATTTCATCTATTTAGATAGTAGGCCGATGGTTTAATTCTCTAGAACTCAATCTAAATCAAGTAGTATGGAATGGAAATGTGAAGCAACCTGCATCGGCCTGTTCATTGCCTTGTGGTGTTGGTATGATCAAGAAACAACAGGTACTAGTGTTATACGGGTGATAATTAATAAAAATATAAATTTGTTTTCAGGGTGATACATGCTGTTGGGTGTGTGACAAATGTGAATCCTATGAATATGTTCATGATGAGTTCACATGCTTGGATTGTGGCCCTGGTTATTGGCCGTATAGGAACAAAACTTCCTGTTATGCTTTACCAATTGAATATTTACGATGGAGCTCTCTCTTTGGTCTTGTACCAATGATTATAGCGATTTTTGGCATATGCATGACGTTAACTGTAATAACATTGTTTATACAGAATAATGATACCCCACTAGTACGTGCATCCAGCAGAGAACTTAGCTACATGTTGTTAGTTGGTATTTTGGTTTGCTATAGCAACACTTTCGTGTTGATCGCTAAGCCTACGATTTATTCGTGCGTCTTACAACGCTTTGGTGTTGGTGTAGGGTTTTCCATAATTTACAGTGCGCTTCTAACAAAAACAAACCGTATCGCCCGAATATTTCATTCAGCCTCTAAATCAGCGATACGTTTGCGCTTTATTAGTCCGAAGACGCAAGTCGTAATTACGACCTCTTTAATTGGTACATTTGACTTTTTTCTAGTAATGTTAGCAGCGTTTATTTATTCTTCGTTAAAATTTATCAGGTGTACAAATCTTAATTACACTTATTTGGATGATGGTGGAGGCACCCGGTACTCGCTTTTACTATTTGGACCGTACCATGGTAATATTGAAATGTAAAATGCAGGATAACTCGTTTCTGATTTCACAAATATACAATATGATACTTATCACGGTCTGCACCTTGTATGCTATTAAAACAAGGAAAATTCCAGAGAATTTCAATGAAAGCAAATTCATTGGATTTACCATGTACACAACTTGTATTATTTGGTTAGCGTTCGTTCCTATTTATTTTGGAACTGGCAATTCATATGAGGTAACGACCATAATGATTTCTGTGCGACTTATTATATAATTTTATCATTTATCGAATTTCAAGATTCAGATAACAACACTTTCGGTTGCGATTAGCTTAAGTGCATCTGTTGCCCTTGTTTGTTTGTATACACCTAAAGTATACATATTAGTATTTCATCCGGATAAAAACGTACGGAAGCTTACCATGAACAATCACGCTTATAATCGGGCACCCGTGGCAAATGTTCGCACCAGCGCCGAGAGTGCATGCTGGAAAGTATCCTCAGTTGCTACTGATTATCAAACCAGTACTTTGAAAAATACATCTATAAATCCTCTAAGTACTGTCACCGATGGGGAAAATGATAGAGCCCCTACGGACATAACTACTGTGGAGACGACATATTTTAACGAGTGTATTACATCTACAGACAAATATGGCATCAATCGAGATAAAAATAACTCTCAAACAAGTGTGACGTTTAATTTTAACATTGTAGGTGCCACATACCCCTTAAAAGCTTCTGGTACTGCATGGTGTTGCAATAACTTCGATCAAAGATCAAGTAGCCAAGGGGTATGGAATGGTTTAAAAGCCGAAAAATCAAATAATGTGGGCACCAATTGTTTCCCCGAACAGACAAGGCTTCATGACCAGCCGGCCAAACTGAACAGCAATAATCTTCCGACTGCAGCACACATTGCTTCTACCTTATCTTCCAGATTCTCTCAAGTGGAAGGTGATCATAAAGTATTTCAAAAAGCAGGAGATGGAACCAAGGAGGACCATCTCAATAGGCATAATAATGAATTTTGTCCAAAATTTCCTTCGGGTTCAAAAAACACAAACGAAAACTGCTATGAGCCTACTTGCTCCTGCCATGTACTATTACAGTCTAGCAAAATCGCCGCTTTTAGTGATAAATCCGAAACAGAATCTGAACCGGATTCATAAACATATGAAATCTTAGGTATCCACAACTGTGAAATAGTATTGATAAGATTGAATAATTCCTTAAAGTTTTTCTCTTTGAAGAAAACTTTGGACACATTTCCGCAGCAGTTTGACTTTGGTCTGATATGTTATGAAAAACCCTAACAGTAGATTAGATTACTCGAGAAACGCTAACATCCATGTTTTTCAGTAATGTCTGGCAGTGTCTATTGAAGTATGGACTAAATGCATTTTTTAATTCTTTTTTTATTTGTTAATTTAATTTTAGTTTAAATGCTTGACTCTTTCGCTTAAATGTTATCACTGAGAGCAATTATTATTATGCATAAAAATGAAGAGCTCGTTTCGTGATTTATTTTGTATTTCTCGAAGTATAAATACGTTATAGCGACCAATAGAAATAGAACCAATAAGAAAGTTACACTCGGTAGGGGCCGAATCTCGCATCCCCACCACTGTGTTTTTCTCATTCTACTTTCCAAGTTCTTTCATTTGATACCCATACCGTTGGTATTATAAAAAAAATTAATTGCGGTGTCTACTATATTTATTTTAAAATTAACTCAATTTTACGCAGATCATATATCTTCTTTCAAAGTGTGTACAAAATATTTTTAAACATGTTGTCTTGTTTGCTTTATAATCAAAAAGCATAAGACCTCAAACAAGTGAAAAAAATAATTTTTATTCAATTGTAACTTTGTGTGTGCATAACCGATGGATTCCACTTTTGGAATTAAGAAGTAGAGTGTTTCGTCAAGTAGATGCGGAAAATTTCAAACTTCTAACTTTCATAATTTTCGAATAATGAGCAAAAATCCAAAAATATTTGTTAAAAAAATCTGAGTTGCGTTCAGTTTACGTGTTTTTGCTCCGTCCAATTTGGCCAGTTTTCCATACCGGTCCGTGTCCAGAAACTTCCAGTATTTTTACCAAACTTGAAATCGACATCTTAATTTTTGCAACCACGAGAGTGCCAACAAAGTACACCACACACAGACGGGCAGACCTGGCTAAATCAACTCAGAATTTTACGCTGATCAAGAATATATATAGTTTATAATGTCTCTGAAGTTTCTTTTTGGATGGAAAAAACAAAATTAAAATACGCCCATCTTACAGTAGTGAGTATAAAAAAAGCATAACTAAGCAACAAATGATACTATTCTTATGGTCTTTGCAATATAGGTTAAGATTTAATTACTTCCACATGAATAAGAGTAAACTTAGAAAAAAGTCCTTCTTTTCTTGAAGAGTTTTAAATGTGCAATTTTTATTTAGATATCTAAATTAAGTCACATATATAGTCTAAACTTTGCAAATGAATTAATTGTGTGTGATTAGTACATTCATCCTAGTTACTAAAATGTCAATTACTCCACTGCTACATAATTCTCACTTATTAAATATGTCATTCTATCCATATCAGCTGACACAGTTGCTCTTGCAAGCCGGCCTCAATTAATAACGCAAAGTGTTACATTCCATCAAAAGCAACTTTTTTGAAAAAAAAGCAAGACTTGAATTTCTTTTAACAAATCTTTTATGGCCAGAAACCCTTCAGTTAGAGAATTTCTTCTATGAGATGGACTTCGAAATGCTAGATCTGTCACTTCTTAATCTACCTGTCCAAAAACGGGTGTCGGTGTTTAACTCAAATTGTTATTATTTAAAAAAACACTACCACCCCAATTCTTAACTCGGGTCACATGTCTCAATTTTGTAAAATCTGAAACTTCTTTTTTGCCATTTACTGAAATCTTATTTAAACTTCATCCTAGTTTGCCGTAACTTTTTATTATTTTCGGAAATGATGGTCTTCATCGAGTTGATTCGAATTTTCATGTCCTCTAGATATTTAATCTACTGAGTTTTGTCGAAATAAAGTTAGGAAAAATTATTTTTTAAATTGTACATGTAATATATTATATTCGTGCCAAGTCTAATGATCTTACTTTCATCAAACCTGTTACTTTGATTGACTAAGCGTGCAACTTTGTTTTGCAGCTTCAAATATTCTTACAAATTTGGGAACTCTGAAAGATAATCCACTTATTTCCTTCGCTGAGAGTTTTAGTGATTTTCATTGTAGTTACCAAATTTTTTTAGTAAATATTTCGACAAACGTTAGTTGCGATAATTACATGGTAGGTGCAAGCGTCGTTTTTAAAATACTGACGCTACATGATTCGAAAAATAGTCACTTCAGAAGCGATAATATGATGCAAAATAAAGTCATCACAGTATACTTGCTCGTAATGCCCCCTGTTGGCATTCCATTATGTGTCCCCAAATCCAGCGCCGATAAAATTTGTGCTATCTCTTTGGAAATTGCATGTTTTTCTATCGCACAGACCATTTTTCCTGTTCCATTGCACGCAAGCAATAATCGAAATTATGTTAAGAAATATTATTACTCATCATATAAACGAATGTGGATGGCCGATATGGCCTTTAAGCCGTTTAAAACGATGTGATTGACGCAATGAACGCAGCTAAGCTCTCTCTTGCACAGACTTCGGAAGTATTTCGACGCTCATGCAGAAATTGCGTAAATTGCCTTCTCAAGGTAAATGGAGCGACTATGTCTCATTGGTATAGAGCCACTAAAATATCGAACCAATCAAAGTGTCCCATCCCTACCCGACCTATCCACTACAGCTCGATCGATTGAAAAGCGTCTTCTACACCGGCCTAGTAGGCCGGCAACTAAAGAAATGCGATGCCCCTCAATATATTTGGACCATCGTTGAGATTCCCGGTTTTATTTTCTCGACATTTGGCAATCTAGCTGTACTTAAGCAGATATTTCTTTTTGTACCTATAAGACGAGTGCATAGGTTGGCATCGGAAGAACTATAGTGGCAAAGGATCACTGGTGCATTTGAGGACTTATGCGACATGCTTCTCTAAAGAGGTAATGACAGTCAGAAGGAGTGCTGGTAGCTGAGATGTTTTACAAAATATTTTACATGAGGTGTCCAATGAAACGCTTTGGCGAAGTTTACTCCTAAGTATATAACCACGTTTCTGGGGATCATTACAAGTTTGTCTAGAATAACTTTGCTTCTCTTCCTAGAAAAGGGAACCAAGACCACCTGTTTCCAACTGATAAGCAATTGTGGACTGCAAGTCTCTTCGGATTAGCTTCATTAAAACTGGCTCGTAGCGGCTTACTGCATAGAGTCCTTAGTCGGGTCAGGAAAACTTTTCTTAGCTCTGATAGTTACCTTCTGATAATTGTCCCAAGTGATTCAGTGGTAATGAACTTAGGGTTCAACCAGATCATTATCGATAATCATATTTCGAATAGTTTTGCTTGCCTAAGGCTATTTCAAAAGCCCTGAAGACTTAAAGAGGTGCGATATATTTTTTCATCGCCAATCGGCCCGAAAAGGGATTCCTCCCTCTCTGCTAGCTTACACGAACAGAAGAATTGCTGAAAGTGGTTGCCTGTTCACTTTCGAAGCGTTTAGTTTTAGATCGTGTATTATTACGTAAAACTCAATCACGGTGTGAAGACCACGAGGCTACGAAAAATTAATTAATACCATACCAGTCAATGGCTGTTTTGTTTGGTGGGTTTTTTCCTTCACCAGGTTTTCTTGTCTATTCCCAAGCGAATGTTTGCAGTGATTGCTACATTACATAAGCGTACAGCATAGTATCAGATCCTAGCAAATTATAAAAGTTCTGCCTGAAAACGGAAATTCAATGGTCAAAGTAATTTGATCAATTTCTTGAAACGAACCAAATAGAAAGCCCTTACTACATCCTTAGATATTCCGCTAAAGCCTTTCATTCAACTGAAATAGGTAAGTTTATCCGTGGTATTTAGTTCTTGATGATCAATGGTGTTGTTTATTCGTCAGATTTATTAAACAATATAGGCGACCATGTTCCTACAGGTTATTTTAAAAAGTTTCTTTTCATTTCAATAAATGAATGTAAATTTAATGATAAATTATTTAATTCAAAAACATCAGTAATATGTATGATCTAATTCCTTCCTCAGATTTTTTAAGTAAGACCAAATCTTTCGCTTAATACCAGGGGAATTGAAATTTTTTTTAGTAATTAATGTTTCAGGCAGTCCGCTATTAATTTTGTGTATATATGTATTTCTTTTCAAAGATTTTCTCTATTTTTTTTCAATTAGTTAAAACATGCAAAATTTTAATTTAAAATTTTGAGAGTTGTGTCATTGCTTAATACTGCTTAGATGAATAAAGAAATAAATTTCTTCCCTGCTTTCTATGTTATCATGTAATAATTTTTTGGAAAGCCGGCGGCCATCAACGACATGCCAGCTTATTGTCTATGTTGAGATATTTCGCACCTTAAAGCAGTTATAATTAAAAAGTCTTGCGTTCAACTATGGTGTTCCCGTTTTTATTTTATTGATTGTATTAACTGCTTCGCTTTCTGTAGTAACCCTCATATGTACTTCTAAGTTTCATATATACTTCTAAGCTTCATATATACTTCTAAGCTTCATATGTACTTCTAAGCGCAGTTTAGACCGCAACCAATATTTTCGAAATTGCACATTTATCCAGTTCTGCCCTCCTTCGGTTAATTGGTTCTGCTGCAGGATTCAACAGTTTTTAGTCAAATATAGGCACGCTTGAAAAAATTACTTTCTTCATTACTGCAAATATCAGTTATTATACATAGTTTGCTGTTGCACTACAAATCAAAGTTTTTTAACTGCTCTGCCCTTTTAAAACTAACTTTCTTCCAAATGTTCCGGAGAAAGTAAGTAAGATGTCCGATGTTCACTTAGTTGCGAATGTTTCAGATCAGGATGGGGGCATTAACGTCCATTATTAGCGTAGATTCGCATCAAGTGTAAAGTTTAGTTTTCGACACTCTACCGCTGAAAAAATCTTTTTCACTAGATGCACCAAAAGTAAGATACCATACGTGGAGATAAGTCACATTGCTTGTGGGCTTAGTTCATTTAATCTCAACAAGCCAAAAAATTTGAATTTGCGAAAGCTGAGTAACGTATTATTAATGTACGTAAATAATCGCTTTGTGCGAATCAATATGTAAGTATTAGGTAGGATACTTCGACACATCATTTTATACCATTTGATGAACGAACATCGAGCTTCGCGGCAAAAATTTGTTGCGAGGGTGATTGCGGCTCTGCGGGAAAAATGCTCAAATTTTCCGGATATATTTATGATATATATATGTATTTATTTATATTGTGGCAAAAGTTTCGATTTTCGAAAGCAGATTTGACATACGTATTACAAACAAGTGAACCAAGCGATATGTTTTAAGAAGTAAGTGGTATGTTTTTTAAGATAAATTAAATAATATAAAGAAATTTTTAATTGTTGCTATTTCATTAATTAACGTATTTCATAATTAAAAAAGGTATACCTATACAATAATATACATATCAAAATAAAAAAAAATCGAAATTAAAAAAAAAACTGGAAATAAACAACAAGCGAGCTCTTCCGTTTCCAACTTCAGTACCCCGATGTTGAACAACCTATCGGTTTCGATTTTGTCCGTTAGTGATTGGTTTTTTTTTCTTAAAAATTGTTAGTTTCTTAAACGCGTGTTTCATTAGCGATTTGCCTCTATGACAAATCGCGTGTGTCAATTAACGTCTTCCTTTGTTGGCCTTCAAGTGCCAGCTGCACTTAAGAACAAGAAAACAAATGTTAAACTTATTAAATAATAAACCAAAAACGTGTACTTATTTGCACTTTTTACAGGTATTTGGCATACCGTCCTCAGACCATACACCTATTATAATGGGACTTCTAAACACATAAAAATTATTAAAAACAGACAGATATATTTCCATTATAGATTATTTGGTTTAATAAATAATAGCAATGATAATGTGATACTCTAATGGACATTTATTATGTATCTTTATTGATTATCTCCCCAATAATTAGCTAAACTAAAAACAATAGTAACAATAGCAAATCTCAAAAATTCTTCTTATTGCGTTAAAACCAGAAAATTGTTTAAGACAAAGGAAGATGACCCAAAACATAAGAGCGGGATTATCAGAGAGAGGACAAACAAATCGCGCTTTCAGTACATAAATTTTTCCATCTGGCGGAAAACGATGTGTATGAGCAATTTAAAGACAAAGTTAATGTGCCCGAAGGGAAGGTGGGCGATACGCTGAACCAGTTCGATGTTATTTTGGCAGAAAAGCTTACTATAGTAGTGTTGGCGAAGGAAGCCTTGAGAAGAAAAATACGTGGATCGTTGAACCAGCTTGCAACCTTATGGAGTGATATCGACGCCTTAAAAAAACAATGGCTAACCAGCATCTTAGTGTTGGAGGCAAAACTTCTAAAGTTTAAGCACCCATAATTGCCGGTGCTTCCAACGTGCTATATGGAAAACGTCCCAAGTTGCACCATAAGACCAAGAGCCCAAATGCAAACGCGTGAATGCTACAATTCCAACAGATTTGGGTACCTTGCCCGTGAATGCAAATTTCGGCGGAAAGCGTCACGCTTGAGATTGTTCATCAATAGTAAGGCAAGCGTCCAGCGTAAACTCCACCTGTAATGTGATCGTAATGGCTCCAGAATGTGAAAAAGATCGTGAAAGACGTATGCCTGAGAAGGAGAGGGATACACCAAATGTTGTCGTTTGACGGATTATGGCAGAGACACACGTAAAGCTATAACAAGACGATATAGGAAACGCGTAACTCACCGATGACGATCTGAAGGTAGTAATAGTTGGTAAAAAAGGTTAACACCTTACTAGGAAACGAAACGCTGAAGAAGGTCCTACAAGCAAGAGCATTTTGGGCTCATTGAAAAATCCTTATTGTTGAATATGGATGTCCATGGCGGATATGGTACAGTAGAAACTGTTCATGCACAAGAAAGTTGTTGATGATCCCAAGAGCCAACTCCTAAAAAATCATAAAAGAACACCACAGATGGCTAAACGGATGGCACTTTAGCGTTACGAAAACTATTAAGGAGATAAAACGGAGACTCTACTCGGTAGGACGCCGGAAATCAGTAGCAGCATGTATTCATAGCTCTGATGAATGCAGTTAATCAAAAGAAACGGAAAATGAGTTGAAAGGCTAAAGGTAGAAACGATTTACGTCTTTATAACCCATAACAGAGTGACAGATTGTCAGGAAATTTGCAACTTAACCAGAAAAGAACGTATAAAGCTATCACGAGGATAACTGACAGAGTCTATTGGTTGCAGAAGCACCCGAAAGTCAGAGCTATAGTTAAGGTGGCGCACGTGACAGAGTGGTACTCTTTAAAAATGATTGTGTTTGGAACAAACAAGATTAAGCGGAAGACAATGTTACGAAAGTAATTTTAGTAATTTGAATTTTCATGAAAATTAGTTAGCTATCTAAGACACAAAATTCTAAAGAAACAACAATTGCAGAAATTCAGCGGAAAAACAGGTGAACGAATTAAAAATGTCGCCATGAAGTCAGGTAATAGTAACTTGATTGTAAAAGGGTATACATGCAAAATATTTGTGGAAGGCAAAGAGAGTCGAGTAGAAAAGTAAGTCGAGATTCGAGAGTAAGTCGTCAGAATCTAGTCAAGAGAGTCGAATTAGTTGCAATATTCGAATGGAAAAGACCAGAGCAAGAATTAAAGACTTGTAAATATAAGTTTCTGTAAATAATTTAGATTTCCCAAGTGTGCAAATAAAACCTGCGCTATCAGTGGTGCGGGCTTTACTTCAGAAGGGGTTAAACAAATAATATAAAGCTCATGAGAAACAGTTTGCGTTACTATATATTATTTATGTATTACTGTGGTTCCTCTAGCTGGGGTATAACTGAGAGCGTTCCTAAAGGTCTGCTTCCAAGAAATTTTTAGAAGAGAAATAGTAAGGCCATCGTGTTTTCCTTTTTATAATTATTTATTCTGCATGCAATTCTTGGAAATATTGATGAAAATTACGGTTATACGTTTATTTGGAGAGGACGAAAAAAAAAGAAAACGGCATAGCTATGCAGTGACTGACGGCTTAGTCGCCCAAAAACTCAATCAGGGACAGCGGTTGAGCTCAGCCAGCCATTCCCTATGTGAAAAACTAGTGTCTATAAGCCCTCTATGTCTGTCCAATTATTGTTTACGGACTTTATTATTTTTTAAGATCACTTTTCAGTGCAACTTAAAAAGGATTATAGGCTGTAGAGACTGCCATACGTGCCATAGCTGAGCTAGTTAACTCGGGACAGGTGGGGAACGCCGAACGGGCGTATACTAAGCTCTTACCTATGGTCTTTTTCGAGTCATGACATCTATGGAAGAGCCCGAAGTTGGGTCCAAGATCCCCTAAGCTACTCTCCTAGAAAAAAATTTCTTTTCATTTCATTTTCTTGGTTAGTTATTTTCTCATATATATTATGTTCTTTCCTATTTTTTTACTTTTTTTTTTTGTATTACAGATTGATCTACAGAACAAATGTTTAAGTACTTACACTAATTTCTATTCTAAGTTTAACATTTTTTTTAAGTGCATGAATTTATAATTACCACACAAATTCCTCAGCTATATAAATTTTGCATTTCTATGTTCTCTTTTAAATAATTCCAATTTATCGCTTATTACAGGTTTTCCTAATTTTCATACAGTTTTTCTTGAAAATTTTATTTATGGACTTCAGAAATTTTTTTTTTTTTATAGCAATATGGCACAAACAAGCATATTTATTTTTGTAATTAATATTCGGTTTCAAAGATGTAGAGATAAATTTATGAGGTATCGTCCCCACTAATTTCATAAATATTTGACCGTTCCTTTTCTTTATTTTAAAATATGGTGTCCTTTATGTTTGGCCACTAAACTATTGACATTATTAGCAGATCAGTAAGTTTCAATCGTTGACATTTATTTCTTTGGAGTATACCCAGCATCACTGGCAAAGAAACCCACTAAACAAGCCAACATGTAAGTTTCCGGTATACTGAATAAAGTATTTAGTACATAAATACGCGACTCGTCGAATTGTAGAAGTTCCGATACATTTTGCAGATTTGTGGATGTTCAAAAATTCAAAATCGTGAACGCACACCAATACATTTCCATAAGCATCTACTCTTAATCAGATAAAAAAGCTAAACAACATTAAACCATAAACCGCGTATAGGAAAAGGGCGATCATATTCAAATTGCCTTATTTCCTTCAGACAATACATCGAAAGTAAACGTTCTTTAACTTATTTACTTTATTTAATCAACTAATTTCTGTTACAGAATAAATCATTAGTCGAATGTAAGCTACAAAATAAATGTGGAACAAATATATATAAAAAGAAAAATATATATTATAAAAAATACAGCATGACATTTAACTAAGTCCTAAATTAAGTCACATGGACATATATTGATGAATAAATATGTGTTTATTTATACATTATTAATATTAGCAAAATCGAATACCAAGGAGTGTTTTGGTTCAATTTACCTGCATTTGTACGCAAAAATGTTTAGCAGTTAGTTGTGCAATATAACGCATTTTAACTTATTAACGGACAAAGCGGACCGTTGAAGTAAGCGATAATAATCGGTGAACATTTTACACATCACCCGGATTGAAGAGCCTCTAATTGGTACGGCATTGCGGTAACTGCAAGGGAACGATATATCTTGAGACCCTACTGGCAATGTGGATATCAATAAGTTCCAATAAAGCCGGCGAATAGACATCTTCTTCTATTATCTCAAACGGGAAGCTTAAACCCCACATTTCACACGTTTTTTCAAACGTAGACAAATAAATGGGCTTCAATCTATTATTATACAATAGAAGAGGTAGGGCAGGATCCCATCTAAAACCTCGCAAAATAAACATTAAAAAGTTCCGTTAAACACACTTTAAGAGATCCAAGCCATCTATAACTAGGAAGCCAATCTACCGAGTTTTCAAGATATGTACAAGCACTTGGTAACGTATGGGTCCTTGAATTCTTTACACTATCTTTTTGTAAATCTTGAAGAGGGGTCTAGCTTTACTAATTGAAACTTTGATATGGCTATCAAATTGAGTTTTGAATCCAAAACAACTCCTAAGTCTTTGTAATTGGAAGCTTTTTCCACGATATGGTTGTCAATATGAAACTAAAACAGCATCTTATTACACCATGTAAAAAAGCGTAAACACAGGTTATCAAGATCAGACTAAAGAAGTTTAGTATTATATATTGAGTCAAAGAGCGATCTAACGTCGTCTGCAAACATTAAAACACGGGAAGGTTAAATGCACTTCGGAATGTCATTCACGTGTAAAATAAATAATAGCGGGCCAAAACAAATATCCTGAGGCACCCCAGATCATTCTGGATTGGCAAGAACTCTATACCACCCGTTGAATGCGACCAGAGCGATAGCTACTGAACCAGGCAATCACACTGTTGGGAAAACCAACGTAATGTAATTTATAGACTAACGACATATGGACTTTGGAAAAGTCGTCGAAAATAACGTCAGCTTATTTACGTTCAGAAAATTTCTTGTGGATTGGATTACAAAACTCCAGAACATTAGTGTCAGTTGATCTTCCTTCTAAGCTTCCTTCTAAAACCTTGCTGACAGTGCGATATAATTGACCCTAAAACCTTTTTGTTACTAGTGATCCAAATACTTTGGACAGTGTAATTCCCCTATAATTCCCAACAAGTTTTTTTGCAAACAAAATCACACTTCCAAACCGATGAAAAGTAAACTCTTTTCAAGCAAGCATTAAAAATAAGTGTAAAGGGAGAATATAGTAAATCAGCATAATGTTGCTGAATAGTAGACGGAACACCATTAGAACCAGGGTAACTAGAAAGTTTCAACGTTGACAATGCTATACATATTTCTTCTTCATAGAAGGGTATAGACAGAAAAAGCTTATCGAATAGAGATGATTATCAGACGAAATATTTGAACATTGATAGACTTCCCCAAAAAAATTTTCAAAAAGGTCAATTATTATAGACGCCTCGAATGATTCGAAATTTGCAAACCTAATAATGGAAAGAAATCCTTCTAATTTTCGTTTACAATTTACGAATTTAAAGAAGTCTTTAAGATTTTTAAGAAGTTTGCATCTTCAATAAAATTGGAATAACTAGTTGCTTTCATGGAATTATGATCTTGTCAAGTGCTAGAGAACAACATATAATCTCTAATCAAATCACTTCGAGTGAATTCTCTAAATAGCCTACTTTTTTTGTTACGGACCATCAATAAATGCCAAACATATATATACCGAACAGGAGACTCCCGAGTGTGAGACGACTTAACTGGTACCGAGGCGGAATTTGCGGAAACAAACTGGCTGCAAGTAAAGAATAACGAATCATCAATATCTTCAGAGCGTAAGTCCCAGCCAACGACACTAGTTTAGTAAATAAACGCTGATTACTAATGATGATTACACTGTTCATTGACAGCTAGACAATTAACGGCCAGCAACAACGACCGAAGGTGCTTATCTTCAGGCGAAACAAAGATATCAACTCGAGATAAAGATATATTAGTATCGTGGCATAAACATTAGGTCAAGAAACTTATTATTGAAACTTATCATTGAAGATGGTGTTCGGCTGACACAAACCTAATTCGAACACACCATCAAAGAACTCTTTGTAAATTAATCGATAAGAAAGAGGGATATAACATCCAAAGTAATCGTTAAGAACCCACGAAATATTAGGCGGATTAATATATTTTTGATCAAAGACAAATGCTCTAAGTAAATCGCAATATCAGACGTTGGAAGAATGTAAGAAAATGTAATATATATATTATAGGTATGTAGTTCTGTTCTTACGCCCACAAACTCAACAGTTATAGATGAAGAAGCATTCACCGCAGATTTTTTTTAGTTCATATTGATATGATTTGTATTCAGAGGAGGTGTAGTCCATATCAAATTCATAGAATTTACTATTTTCCAAATGCAAAGAAGAGTTAAGAAAAGTTTGGGGTTTTTTCTTTGCTTAATGAAAGTATACAAGATCAAAGTTGATGATCACGGCTATGCGAAATTAAAAAGAACGTAAACTGCTTTATTTTTCTTTTTAGAAAATGCCATATGCCAAATTTAATGTTGACTTTACTAAATAACTTATAAAAC
Organism: Glossina fuscipes; assembly: GCF_014805625.2. NCBI lineage: Eukaryota > Metazoa > Arthropoda > Insecta > Diptera > Glossinidae > Glossina > Glossina fuscipes. The sequence continues at coordinate 432,639 of NW_024003752.1, forward strand.
TTTTCCACTTTAAATTTTATGCAACGTCGAGGCCACAAAATGGTAATCCTTAGACGGTTTTTTACATGAAATGTACTTGCCCTCTTCATAGTATAAAATATACAAACAACCACGAGTACAAAGCGTTTACCGGAATTCGTTAGTTTGCAGTAAATTCCAATATGCTTGAATTGCTTAGATCTTTTTAACCCCTTTCTATTATTTTATATTGTTAACATATCCACCTGGGTGGCCGAATAGGCAAGAGTCTCTACTAGCAGCTCAATGGTCGTGGGTTCAAATCTTAAGCGCAGTAGAGTTTTTAATAAAGCCGAAAGCTTTAGATGCTAGTGGTTTAAGACTTTTAGTCTTAGAATTTAGTTTCTGGCTAAATTAATGATAATAATAATAATATATTAATTATATGTTTATTTTAATTTTATTTCAGTTATAACAGATATTACTTTCAAAGAAAATCTCATTACTTTTACATTAAGTTCTACTCTACGACAAAAATGTTTTCACTTTTATTTTTCATTTCAGCAAATTTTCACTCACTCTCTAGAAAAGTCAAATGGCTGACTATATTCAAGATCACCATCTTACCATGGAGAGGATTTTTTTTCTCCTTGAAGTTGTTTTCAACTTCTATTTCTAAAAGTGAAACCTCTCTGCACGGGTGAAATAAAGAACCTCACTTATGCCAGGGTTGTACCTATAGCAACTTTTATATTATACAACCACATGTTACACCTATTTGTAAAGTCGGCGTCAGCAACGAAACTAATCTTTTATCCCTCAAGTTATATAGTCGGGGTCAGCCTTCAGCGATTCCTTAAACTTATCAGTCTCAACAGTTGTTCAAGAACAGGGGCTAAGCTAAGCTACTCATCACCCTTGCTTGAACCCAAAAATATATATATGTTTGTCTAGTCAATTGCGAACCTCTTTGGCTTCGGCAGGACAGCTGAAAGAGAGCCGGTGTTTTGCATCGCCCTTCTATAACCAACGCTACACCCTTATAATTTTGCTTATAACCACGTTCGTGCCTGTGACAAGCAGATACGTATACTATAATATCCATGTTTTAGAATGTTTGTATTGGCTTGTATAGGAATACTTATATTAATAGGAGAACACCTCTTTTGGCTTGTGTGCGTAACAATAATAAGCTTGTGTCAGTGAATTCATGGTTAATATTGATGGTATGTATGAAAAATTGTATAGAAGTTAGACGTATGTTTGTATGTATGAAGTAAATCAGTTCTACTAATGGGGAGGTATATTCGCACATGTTTAGGCATAAGAAATAGCACGTGATATGGAAGGATGGAAGTTTTTAGAATTTGTAAAGAAGTTAAATAGGTGCACGTATATAGGCAACCGGTTTTGGTAATGTGGATATATTCTTGTATGTACGATCGTGTACTTCCAGGTATAAGATATAACATGTCACATGAGCATAAGGATTATTCAGTGTATATGTTATGCTTAAGCATACAGGCATGAATAGGTATATGTACACTAAAAGTTGAATGCGTGCATTAAGCAAGCACATGTTAAAACATGTTTGATATGTAACAAAATTTAACCAGCAGTATATTTGTCGCTGCATACTCATAAGAGTTAAAGAAGAGAACAATTTAACATATTGTTATAAAATTCGCTTTTCTTAGATACAGTCTGTATCACTCGACCACGGATATTTTGTTCAAAGTTCTTTTATTTACAATTATATTTCTTAAATGCAGAATTATTCACAATTTATTTTTGGCAATACTTTCAACTGCTCAACTTAAACATTCATTTTCTACTAACTCTCCCTTTCACAAATATTTTATTTTTATACATTTTACCATCATATTACTAGTACCTAAATTTGTAGCTTCATTTTTAACTCGTTAACCTGCTTTTCTGGTACCCGTTTTCCTCGGCTGGCAGTTGCGTTAAGCCCTGCGAATGTGCATTTGCTTCTTTCTGTGCTTTATTACTTAGCTGGCATGAACAGGATTTGGGATTTCCATAACAATACGCTTAGGCATACAGACATGTATGTTGCTAATTCTATTATACATATGCAGAAACAAGTGCATGTTAAGTATGTTTATAATACTGTGGATAAATCTGAGTGATGATTTAAGAGTATGTATGTTGCTAAGAGATTAAGTGCATGTTTATAGAAAAACAATATATATAAAATATTCAGTTTATATAAAACAAAACGTATTCGGACTGCTACATCATAACTTAAAACTAGCTTATCTAAAAATGATATCTAAAACTAGCTTAAAAATACTGACACTTCAAATTGATTACACCACCAATCCAGACGATGATTAAGGATGTTTTGTTATACTGTTACGTTGATCAACAATCGACGCTTCGTTTTACAGGGTTAACTATCCCCTTTCGTAAATGAAGGCCATCCTCGATTTTCTTAAGGGCAGCCTATATTGCAGTTTTTAACTTAATCTACTGTATTTTTTTCACCCATCGTTTTATTAGAGCTTTTGTAAGGTAGAGCGACGCAAAGATACAAAAACTATGCAACTGTCTATGTTCGTTCCCCTCTGTAGTTTACCGATTTACTGTAAGATTTTCATGGTCAACGCGTGTGTAAGAGTATGGGTAAGAGTATGGGTGTGGCCTGTGAAATTGATTGCAGGGCACTTCGGAGTCCCAAGTTTGCGCTTTAGTAATTTGTTTTTACTAACGTACAATTAATCATTGGTAGTGACGTTATTATTGAAAACATTTAGATAAGTGCAGTTTATATCCCTCTTTTCATAACTATCTTCTTTAATTCAATCTTTTACAATAATGATTTCTTAATCGAGTTCTGTCACTGGGTCCTAATGACTATATTGACCGCTGCAATGGGCCCGTGAATTGATGAGCACAAGAAATATCACTAATAGTGTGCAATAAGTTCATAATAGTGTGGGTTGACTGTTATTGATGTATGTGCGGGTTCCACAGTCGGCCGCATTATTGGTAGTACAGAGTTATATAACTTTTCCGAAGTGGATGGAAATACGCTAATATTTCAAATATTTTTTCAGGCTTTTATTTATATTTACGTATAAAATAGAAAACATTTTGTTTAATATAACTTTAACATCAGACATATTCACTAAATTGAATATTAGTATTATTAGTATTATTATAATTTTAGACTAATGAAATAAATTCTTAGACTAAAAAAAAGACATTGAGCACTAGCAACAAAGGCTATCGGCTCTAATTTAAATAAATCTACATTAGATAATGAGCTTGATGTTCTGTTCTGAAGCTGATTGTAGAAAGTCCAAAGGGTTAATCGTTCCAAATGCAATACTTCTAGCCAAGCAAAATTTAAGGCAGTCGCAGAGAATGTGCTTTATGGTGAGAGTTTGTCCACAACTGCAGATTGGGGAGGAAGACTTCTTCAAGATCCATTGGTGAGTTGCAATTGTATGACCAAGGCGAATTCTCGAAAATGTTTGGATCTTCATTTTTTCAACATTAGTTGGATATAAAGTTGGAGTTAATTGAGGGTTAATGGAAGAGTAGTGTTGATGATGGTATTGTAAATTTCCTTCTGCAATTTTCTCTTTAACTTTTCTTCCAATGTATCTTTGAAGATCCAACTTTTTCATGACATCATCAATAATTAGAGGAGCAGAAGCAGCATACTTTGCCGCTCGATCAGCCTGCTCATTTCCCAGTAAACCGATGTGACTTGGTACCCATAACATTTTAATTTTTCCGTCGGGTGTAGTAATTATATTCCTTAATTTGTTGATGGTGCTCCATCTCGAAGTCGAAGGGTTCCGAATAGCTTGTAATACAGACAAACTGTCGGTAACAACGACGGTTTTAAGTTTGTTTGTATGGGCAAAGTTCGCAGCGTGAAGGATAGCTCTGGCTTCGGTAGTGAAAGTTGAAGTACTTTCGTGAAATATGTGGTTGACAAGAACCCATCCTGCAGCGTCTAGAAGATTTTGAGCCGTCTGTGTAAAAAAGATTCCAACCAGTACTCTCCAATACTTGATTTTTTTCAGCTATCAGATTCCTGAAGACGTAATTTGGAGTATCTTCTTTCTTGTGCATGGACAGCGAGACGTCAAAAGAGCAGTCTTTCAAAATCCATGGAGGCTTAGCTAAAGGATACCATCAAATACAATTCAGAAAACAGGATAGAGAAAAGGCATTTCGAAACGCTACGTGGATTATATGTATTTATTAGAATGCCGTTCGGATTAAAAAATGCACTGACAGCTTTCCAGGAGCTAATAAACGAAACCTTAACAAACTTTATTAACAAGACATGTGTAATATACCTTGAGCATGTTTTGGTCTTGGGTACTTGCTCCAAGAACATGTAAAAGCAGTAACGGATATATTCACACTACTTGAGCACATAAATTTGAAAATGTAAATATATGAAAAACGAAACGGAACTTTCTTTCCACAGTTTAACGCGGGAAGGATTGAAACCAAATCCAAATAAAATTAAAGTTATTGACTCATTGAAAATACCAAAAATTAAAAAGCAAGTTAAAAGTTTTTTAAGATTGATGAGATATTGTTGGATATTTGTGAAAGATCACACTAAAGTATCTATAACGCAGTATTTGAAAAATGGTGTAAAAATAAATTTTGATAATCCAACACATATTAAAGCATTTGAAAATTTGAAAATTTTGATTAGCTTACATTTAATATTAAGGTATCCAAACTTTTAAAAACAACTAAAACAATAAAAACAACACTTAGTACAGATGCTTCAAATTATCGGAGCTGTCTTATCACAGGAGGAATATCCAATTTGTTCTGCACCTAGAACATTAAATAATCATGAAAAAAATTATTCTGCAACAGATAAAGAATTTCTATCTGTACTATGGAGTGTACATTATCTACGACCAAGCCTTAGTGGCTGAAAATTTGAAATTTATATTGACCATCAACCTATAAAATTGCTACATGCAAAGTATAAAGGAAAGGAAATGTTATGAAGACACCAAAGATGGCTTTTGAAATTAGGAGAGTACGACTTCGATATAGAATTCATAAAAGGAAAGCAAAACCAAGTAACTATTTTCTAAGCAGAATAGAAAATAACGTGGAGATTATTTAGCAAAAAGAAGGAGGTGTAAGCACCAATGAGACAAATTTTTCATCAAATTTTGAGAATGAAGTGGAATAGTAAACAATATAGAAGAAGGTGAGGCATCGACGGTAACGATTCATTCAACAGAAGGAAATTAACACGATAAACTCTTTATAAAAGAGAAAATAGTAAATAAATATAAGACGCAAATTATATTGGCAAACACCAAAGTTAAAGAACTTAAAATTCTAAGTAGAAAAAGGATAATCTTTATAGGTGAAAGTGAGTAAGATGATTGAGTAATTTAGAAAATTTATTACGAACGATAGAGTAGGAATATACTCGGAGTTATCTGAACATAATTATGATATAGTACAACAGAAATTGATAGAAATGCTCTCTAATGATGGGCAAATAAAGTTTACTAAATGTACAATTAGAGCCGAAGATATTGAAATCTAAAAAGAATCTGTTAAAAAAATATCTCTATATGATCTTAGAGAAAACGTGGTATATTAAAAACATGTAATCAAATAAAAAGCAAACTATATTACCCAAAATTAATGGAATGACTACATTTGGTAATCAATCAACGCGAAATACGTAAAGAAGTAAAGTATGATACGAATCCTCTTAAATTAAAACCTTCACACATAGAAACGCCAGTGACAAAACACGAATTACACATAAGTACGAATAATAGATAAATTTTCAAAACCCGGGGGAAGATATCATTCATTAAATGTACCCCGGACGGTGCTCAAAAAATAAAGGTAGATGAAAGAAAAATTCTGGGTAATATAACAATCAGCAGGTATTAGTAAAAGATTATTTTAATGAATCTATAAACTATCTAAAATGGGTTATAAAGAGCGATAGAAATAAAATAAAATATATTCAATAAAAAAATTTTTAGAAACAGATAATAACAAAAATATGTATCTAGAGCAACTAACTAATACACAACTAATAAAAAGCAAATATAACATTTGCAGGATAATGAAGCATCTGCAAAATACGGAATTGTACACCCAAATATTTCAACTAGTAATGAAATAGAAATATATAAAATCGATTAAAAGAAGCTTAAATGTATTCAATTTGAAACTGAATTATTTAATAATTCATATATAATTTT
>NW_024003752.1:438950-529844 GCF_014805625.2 Glossina fuscipes
TCTACTTCATTATTTTTCATTTTCAGTGCTGGTACAATAATTATAAATTTTAAAATTAAAATACCTAAAACGGTCATAATAGTAAAGTTAAAAATTATTGTACCAGCACCGAATATGAAAAATAATGAAGTAGATATTAAAATTGAACAAATTTTTGAATTTGAGAATAAAAAAACAATAAGTACACAATGCAAATTATTAAAGAATAAAAATTTTTATATATTAGAATTAGATATAGACACAATTATTGATAAAGACGTTTAATATTATTTATTAACATTCAATTAAATCAAACTTGTAGTTTGGAAAATATCGTTTTAATGGGGAATTAACTTATAAATTATAATAACTGCTCAATCCAGATGAAAGATTCTCATTTTTTAAACAATATTGAAATTATAGAAGAAAAACAAATGCTTCAAACACACAATACAATGAAGAATTTTACTGACAGCTTAACTTTAGAACAGACAGAAGAAAAATAGCAAGTTCACATAAGAAATATTAAAGAACTGAGAACACACGACAAAGTAACACAAGGATGTAATACACTGATGATTATTATCGTAATTATTATATTTGTTACATTTTTCATGAAACATAAAAACATCCTGATAAAGTCGAATGAAAGAATTCAGCCGAATTCCATTTGAAAGGGCGCAGCAGTTACATATACAAATGCAACAAGAACCATCGACAAAATCGATGAGTTCATCAACACATTAAAACAGAGCATTTAAAATCAATTGATGAATTTCAGCATAACTTTAATGAAGTGCTGCAATAATATTAATAATAAATGCTGACGTTAATATATACGTTAATTGGTAAGTAAAGCTAATAACAATAAACAGCCCTAATTCTGAACTAATTATTTCTTGGCTTTGGAAAAGTTTTTGTCATGCAAAGTATGCAGGTATCAATGACCGTGTGCCAGATGCAGACCTTTTTAAAGGATTACGTTAACCATGTTCCGATGTAGGATGCCAGTTTTCTGAATTAAGTTAAAATCTCGTTATTTTGCGTGGAAAGCTTGAAAAAATCAAGGCAGTGTTGGATGAACGTCGCTATTTAGAGCACTCGTATTCTCTCCCAGCTTGTAAAAGAGCAGCTTGTAGGGTAGCATGTCGTACTTTATCCCCGTCTTCGCTTAAATCAGCTTCATCGACTCATGTGACCGCTCCATCATTGGCTATAAAGAACGTTAGCGAACATAGGGTAGCCCTCCTCGTTCCAGCTATGCTGAAGTGGCAAGGGTATCTCCTCCCAATGGTGCCATTCAAGCTACACCGGGTACATCTTCAAAAAAATTTAAATAATAATAACCAATCCGCGTCTCACCCTGGCTGTTCGGGTTTGCTGGTCACCATGCTGGCCAAGTCGCGCAAGCTGCACATGCAAGTATAGTCACCCTCTCTATATTTTCGCCAATTCAAAACTCTCTGCCTGTGAATCCTATCGTTTCTAGTAGAGATGACGTCTGCTTGATGGCAGCACGCCCCAGAAAGGTAATATTATACATAGAAGACTAGCCCCTGACACCTCTGAGGAGAGCTGAAGAAATTTTCTGAAGAAATTTCCGTAATACTAATGTGGTAGCTTCTACGCTCGGAAAAGTAAATGTTTCTTCAAGTCCAGTAACTTTTATTTACCAAACTGTTAGGGGCGTAAAATCAAAAATTTGCTGTACTTTCCTAAATTCAGTGAGCGCGTCACTGAAACTTGGTGGGAGCCTAATTTACATTCGTCGCTACTTTTTGACAATTCTTTCCAAGTTTCCAGGAAGGTTTCAATGGATCGCACCGGTGAAGTGGTCTTAATTACCATATCTGCTGCAGTCCCGTCCTATTCGATTGAATTTTCTACTCTTCCCTACGTTGAATTTATCACCTTTTGCGAAAAAAAGGCAATAAAGCATTATACGTAACTTGCCCCTACGTTCACCCAAATGCGGATATCTCCTTTTATAAGAATCCTGCTGCCCTCATTTGTGGCGTCTGAAAGTCTAAACCTACTGATATAATCATAGCGTTGGAGGACTTCAATTTGCCTCATGTCACTTGGTGTTATAGCGATAATCTCTTCAATATCTGATAGAGCCATTGTCTTTTCCAATGAATTATTTGATTTTCACACATTCTGCTCGACCTCTCTGCTGGGAGTATTGAAACCTTACTGTCGTCGTTATATAATGTATTAAAACTAGTTACTTCTACATCCATTTCAATCAAGCAAATCTACACTCGAAGCAGGTGTCAGTCATGGTTTCACACGACAGTTAAATGTTAGAAAATTAGGAAAAACTAACTTTAAAAAAAATCTATGAAATTTAGTTCTGGTCACGACTATTTCACCTATTCTGTTGCAAGACATGGATTTAATTACCTCAACCGTAAACGTTACTGCACATAACTTCAGTTGTTAAACTCCTCACTGCTTGTTAATCCTAAATACTTTTTTAAGTTTGTCCTCTGATAATATTGAGACCTTGAATCTCTCTGCTGGGTACTTCCGACGATACTTTTCAACTCCGAAATCAAATTGCCTGTTGACTATCCGCACCCGATACCTAACTCGATTTTGATTTCCAACTGGGTCATTTCAGAAAACGACGTTTTAAATTTCTAAAATATAGTTGTCGGCCTGGACCTAATGGGATGCCGTCATGTATATATAAGTCATCCTCTATTAAGCTATCTGGCCTTGCTTCGGTGATTTTTAACCAGCCCTTGAAATCAGGTATTTTCGCTTTTTGTTGGAAGGGTAGTTTCCTTATTCCGACTCACAAATAGAAATAGACATCCTATTGACAACTATGGAGGCATCATCAAGTTGAGTGTCTTACCTAAATTGTTTGAGCGAGTTCTTGCTCAGCACTTAGGTTTTGCTGTCAACTGTCACAAATCTCTTAGAGTTTACTTGTCATGTGTTCAAGGCTTTTTCTAGTGGGTCTCATATGGATGCCGTAGATAGTGGGTTTGGTAAAGCCTTTGACTTATTTAACCGTATTTTACTGATCTTCAAATTGCAGGCCTCTGGCGTAATTTTTGTATTTAGTGAAAGAGATATGCAGATCATTTATTGTTCTGTTTAACTTCATTACCTCGGATGAAGGGCAGCTACTTAGGGCCCTATTATATATTCTATACACTATTGACACCTCCTCTAGGATTAGATCCAGCCAGATCGTAATGTGCAATCGTAACAGCAACAAATTGACTTAAATTATTTGCTTACATAAGGACCGTTAAATTTTGTGAAATTAAATCTAAAAAAATGCAAGAAGCTTTCTTTCTTAAGAATAAAGTTTGAGTCTGAGAAATACTGAGTATTTTATTGATTCACATATATTGCAAAACATTGATTCATTAATCAACTTATGAGTTCTATTTGACCATAGATTACGTTTCAGTTTGTACATTGAGCTTTTTTTAAGTAAAGCTAATCCGCGCCTGGTTTCATTAAGGGATGGCCCAAAGGACTTTGGGATTTTTACATTACAAAAAGGCATTTGCTTAGTTAGACCATTACTTGCGTATGCCTCTGCTCTGTGGCTTCCATCCTACAATATGACAGAAGAATTGTTTGTTCTTAGAAATTTGGGTTGAGACCTGCTTGTCTGTTTGCCTTTTTACATTTTTTTTTCATTCTCTTGTTTTATAAATATAATACATATAATAAAATGAAAAAATTAGATATCTCTGTGATGTTTTAACAGATTAAAATAGAAATCTATTTCCGTTATGTAAGCAAAGTTAGAAGTAAGGGTGATCGGAGTCATCTTCGTAGTGGTCGATAAATAATAATGGGCCGAAGGAGACCATAGGTACGGCAGAGTATAAGGTGGCCCAGGGTATAAGATCGGCTCGGTAAGTAAGTCCCGTACGTCCATCCGTCTTCGTAAGGGTTTTAGCAAGTGTATTTGTTTTGTGTAATCTTCTGTGGGGTGTCCGTGGGATAAAATAGTGAGACCCCATACTAACCATACTACTGTCGAACTACCCATTTTTTTAATGACATGTTGGTCTGTCCACCCACAAACTCCGCGCTTTTTAACCTTTTGGCATATATAATTTTTATTGCACAAAAGGAGACAAAAGGTACAAGATAAGATCGTAGACATATTTTGGTACAGCCTACATCTCATGAACAAGATAAAATTGCAATAGAAAGATACTTTTAGGGAAGTATAGTCTCATCTAACTAACGTTTAGTCCATAAGCTGGCCATCACGTTTGTATTTCTTAAGTAGTTTACTTTTTTATTGTCAACGGTGCTTAAATGCTTACTGAACCAGAGAGGACAGGCGGTGGAATCAATGGACTTTTACGGATTTGACACAGAAATAACTACCGGAAGTTGGTAGCAAATAATACACAAGGAACCACCTATATCTTCATAATTTAAATCCGTCTCGTTTTATAAACGTTATTTTTTGCATGTGGATACTAAAAACAAGATATAATATACACGATCATCATCGTTAAGAACCAACGAAACATTGAGAAAAATAAATATTTTTAATTCGCAACATGTGCTCTTAGTAAATGGCAATATCAATAACGGGAAAGATGTAAGAGCAAGTTATATATGCATTATATACGCATCTTGATTTTTATGCAAAGTAGCTCAATCATTGAGGGTACAAAAGGACAGAACACAAATAGAGGCAAGCAAATGTTCGCCGCAATTAATATCCCACCACCGGTTTATGGAATAGAAAATTTGATTATCAATTATCCCCAGCTTAAACCAGTTCTTAGTAAATGCTGCAATGAGACAGAATTAACAAAATTAAGAAACGTGCAGAATAACTTCGCGGTAAGGTTACGTAGGTTTTTGGAGAGTATTCTGATAGCTTACTTTTTAGGTATCGTCTTAGGAGTTTATTTATTTATTTTATTTATTTATTTTATTTTATTCCACTTATACTAGAAACTCAACTAAACAAATAACAGTCGAGTTCAATAGGCTCTTAATGCAAAACCAATATTAATTAACAATAAAAATGAGTATAAGCATAATAAACCAAATAAGAAGAAAAAAAAAGAAAAAGAAAAAAAAGCATGTACACTATCAGCATAGGAGCACACTTACAACCGGTACAGGACCAAATTGCAAATGAACCCCTAAGGCATCGCAAACATGCGTAAGCCTGGCAACCGATAATAAATTGACAATAATTCACTTTCGAAACGTAACGACTTTTTAAGGATAAACGCTAGTTTAAATACGACATAGGTAAATCGCGCGTATTAAGCAATGTTGCTTTACTGGACTTTAAAGAGTCCGATAACGAGAATAAGTGGTAGACGTCATTTAGGTCCTTGCAAACGACTCTGAGCGGATTGAACAGCTCATAATTAAATTTACACTGATTAAGCTTAACCGAGATAAAATGCCTAGAGAAGCGGTTAGGGACATTAAAGCTTATTTCACCAAGTAATGAAGGCGAGTCAATAGCACCATTTATTACTTTAATTAGAAAGGAAACGCCAAGAACAAATCTACGTTTCTCAAGAGACGGTAGGGACAGCAGAAGCAACCTATTTTCATACGGAGGAAGAGAGGCAATCGGATCCCAACCCAAATTTCTAAGGGCAAACAGCAAGAATTGCTTTTGAACAGATTCAATTGAATCTACGTAGCACCTATATGAAGGAAACCATACAACTGAGGCATACTCGAGTATGGGTCTAACCAAACACATATACAGCCTTTTCGTAATGCAGGGATCATCAAGCTCCTTGGACCACCTTTTTATAAAACCAAGCGCGGACCTAGCTTTGCTAATCGAGAGCTCAATATGCAAGTTAAAACGTAACCTATGGTCAAATAGAACGCCTAAATCTGTAATCGAATCGACGTCCTCCAACTTATGCGAATCTATGAAATACTGAGTAATGAATGACTTTCTTCTTGAGAATGAAAGCTTCTTACATTTACTCAGATTTAGTTTCAGGAGATTCAAAGAGCACCATGCAACAAAATTATCCAAATCACCTTGAAGCTGATGTGATTGCGATTCAACAGAGAAGGAAGAAAACAGTTTCACATCATCAGCACACATTAAGATCTGGCTGGAATTAACCACCGATGGGAGATCGTTAATGTATAAACTAAATAAAATGGGACCTAAGTGACTTCCTTGAGGTACGCCAGATGTAACGGGGAATTCATCCGAGGTGATGAAGTTAAACAAAACTCTGAAGGATCTATTGTGCAGATAAGAGCTTATCCATTTCACTAAGTAGAGTGGGAAACCAGAGGCTTGGAGTTTAAAGATAAGTAGTCTATGGTTAACCATATCAAATGCTTTGCTTAAATCAGTGTAAATAACATCTGTGCGAGAGCCACTAGAAAAAGCCTTGAAAACATGACAGATAAACTCTAACAAGTTGGTGACTGTAGATCGCCCTTTCCGAAAGCCGTGCTGGTGCGGAGAAATATACGAATTAATGGCAAAGGCCAAATGCTGAGTCACAATACGCTCAAACAACTTGGGCAAGACACTCAACTTGGCTATGCCTCTGTAGCTCTCAACAAATTGTCTACTTCCACTCTTGTGGATAGGAATAAAGAAACTACTCTTCCAACATGAAGGGAAAAAACCTAAATTTAAGGATAGGTTAAAACTCTTTGAGATCACACCACATAACTCGACAGAGCAAGATTTAAGTACACATGATGGAATTCCCTCAGGTCTAGGCGCACAAGGACACAAGGACATGTTAAAGATTGAGATTTCAAAATCATCCGAGGAATCAGAGCCATTAGAAGAAACATGAGAAGGATATGTGGAAATTTTTCTTTTAGAGCTAACAAATTTAAAGAAGAATTTAGAATTAGCAAACAGACAGGATTTAATGAACTGAAGGTATCTGCAGTAATAATGATGGTTGAGGGAGTTAAATCTATGCCTCGCCACCGAGTACGCGACATAGTCGAGCGCAGAGCCACTTTTCGAATATTTTTTGAATAGCGAATTTTTTCTATTCTTGTGATATTTAATTGTCTTATTAAACCACGGGGGACACCTGCTTCGAGGTCGACACTGCTTGATCGGAACAGATGCAGCAATAGCTAGATTTAATGCATTGTAGAACGATGACAATAAGCTTTCAATACTTCCGGTTGAGAAATCAAGCGTCAGATGTGAAAGACGATGTTTTAGCAGTACAATATTGATTTTATGAAAATCATAACATATATTTAAAAAAGTTTGAGTTGGCACATTAAGGCATTTCAACAAACCATCATTAATATGATGAAAGGAAATGCATATTGATGGATGATAAGGATCCTCAGGTAAACTAAAAGGTGGACAACGATTTACGTAAATCTCGGGAAAATTGGCAAAGCAGAGATCAAACAGTCTACCATTACAATTAGGGGTACGATTATATTGAACCAAATTATGATCAAACAATTCACTAAAGAACACAACAGCCCTATCAGACGTTGAAGTTGGAACCAAACAGCCAGAGTTATCAGTGTTACACCAAGTGACTTGAGGCAAATTGAAGTCACCCAGTGCAACGACCAAATCGGTGGGTCTAGACCGCTTGGCCACTTCACAAATGAGGGCAGCGTGTTTCCTGTAAATGGAGATATCAGAATTTGGGGGAATATAGGAGCAGGTTATAAATAGATGTTTATCAGACATATTCGCACGAATAGCGATAAATTCAACGTCAGGAGAAGTGGGAAATTCAATTAAATTGGACGGGACTGACGCAGATATGGCAATTAATACACCACCACCAATGCGATTTACTCGATCATTTCTAAACACTTGGAAAGAATTATGAAAAAGTTCCGACGAATGTAGATCGGGTTTTAGCCAAGTTTCAGTAAAGGCCAAACAGAAAAATTCCGTGCTCACAGAATTTAGAAAAGTGGAACGAATTTTCGAATTTAGGCCCCTGACATTTTGATAAATGAGAGATAGTGGGCCTGAAGAAACAATTAGTTTTTTGAAGGCGACAAGACTATTGCTTGGGTATTACGGGGACGATCTCGAGGGATAAATTCCTTAATTAAGGATCCTACTGGCCACAGTGATTTGTTTAACAACATATCACTGTTTTCAGTCGGAACTAATATTTTAAAAGAGGAGATTGCTCTAGCTTGAGAAGGAGCCATTTTGAAGATGCTAACACGCTTTAAGTTGACTGATGGGACTTTCGCCGCCAGATAACATTTTATGTTATCCACCGATGATTCAGGTGCCAGTCTTGACACAAATATTGCTTTGCTGGGAGGAACTGCCGTCAAGCAAATGTCTGATTTCGCCCGACAAGGTGTATATAAACACTCCATGTCCTGTCAAAAAGACAGTTGTTGATTATGAAGAACAGACACACAAATCACTAAAAATCCTAAACATAAAAATTTATCAACCAATTTGTGCAAAACTTCTCTGTTAAGCTTCGTCGTTAGAATGTTGGCTGATAGTCAGGATATAAATATGCATTTATAAGAGCGTAAAACTTTTGAAAATTAGAAAAAATTATCAAAGAACTTATTATGGCAGTTTAAATTATTATTTGAATGTAAAACACGAAAATTTAATATTAAATCTGCTAACTCATTATAAGAAATGGAGGTGAGGAACGTTATGTCATAAATATATATTCAGTATAGGGAGTCCATTTTTCCGCTGTTTGTCATTTTATCTTTGAAAAAAGCAATAATAATTTCAATTATGCTAGCGGAAAACCACTAATCTTATTTTTCTTACATTACCTCTCTTTGCTATTGTTAACTACATGAAATAATAACATAAGAGGGATAATAAGCAGAGGAAGTCTGAGCGTTTGTCCGAGTTAATATCAGAGCGGGATTTCGTAATATGTAACCATATTATGTGCCCAGACATTGGTGCTGTGGCTCTATGGTATTCAGCCACTTTTTGAATAACCAGGCGTGTGTGTCTGGGAGATTTTGTTTTGCACACCATTACACCAATTTTATTTAACCAATGTAATAGCAAGTCGATCTACGTGATCTTGTATGTAAAGCTGTTATATAAATAAATTTTAGGTAAACCTTGCAGTGCTACTATAAGAGGAACGGAGGCCTAAGAATCCTGCGTACGTTTCTTAGCTGAGCTAGGTATTTCGTGAGACGTTCGGAAGATTCTGTATCTTTGCTCACAGACAACTGTAAGACGGTTACCCCAAGAGAAATTGCACGTACTTGTACCTTGTCGTTATATGCAGACAGACGAAACGCTAATCTACCGAACGGAGATCCTACTTGCCCTTAGAACTTTTCAATACTCACCCGGTTTGTTGGGTCCTTTTCGGCCCGAACGAGTTCGTCGGAACCCCGAAGATGGGTTTGAAAACCTCTTTAAAAATATTTTTCTCTCAGTATAAAAACAAAAAACTGACACATTTTTAAGGGCAACGTTTCTATGATATAAAATCCTTTAAGTAAAAATATCTATTTAAAGCAAACAAAAATAAATTGTAAGATCCTTAGTGCTTATAGAACACATCAATGCAAATATTCTCTGAAGACGTTACAAACAGAAAAATAAAGTTTAATTAGTACAGGTAATTGACATATGCGAGCCAAATTCAACATCTCAATAATTTTTGGTAACTTAGCACCAACCAGTTTCCTTTTATTGGCATGTTTTTACCATCACAATATCGACGGTATCACGAACCCGTTAGTCAACACCGTCTAAACTGTACACTTTTCCTTGCAACCACAATTCTTCGTATAATTTGTGTTTTAAGACCTGATCCAATGTAAATCTCATATGCAAATTAAAATATTTTTGGGTGCCTTTTGCGAAGCTGAATTTTCATGCTCAACATCTTTCAGTTTTCAAGAATTGGTTTTTTTTTGTTTTATTTTTTGTGTAGGCTATTATTTACTTGCGATGAATTCATACATATTTACTTACGAATTAATTATTAACAAAACTTGTTTTCTTCTTTTTTTATTAAAAAAATATACAATTTTTTGTTCTGCCTCTCTTTTGATTCACTCTAAAAGAAATTTCTTTTTCTTATCACTTTATTTTTCTATTTCCACAAATACGTTCAGTTTTGTCACACGTCAAATAAAGTTGCGATGACGATTTAATAGATTTCTTACATTAGATAACTTCGCTCTATAATTCTTTTCAACTCATAGACATCAAAAATTTAAACAAAAAAAAAAAACGCTTGTTACATAAAATATCAACACGAATATGTAATTACAATTTGCAATTTCTTTAGCTTATTAAAAATCTTGCACGATAGCGATTTGGTTGTTAAAGAAAAATCAATGTCAATCAAAATGTTTGTCTTTATGGCAAAAGCTCAAGTGTTGGAAAGGTAAATTACACCCGAGGATAAAGTTTACTAATTTTTTGAGAATTAGAAATTAACAGTCCAGAATTTCCTTTGGCATTGGAACTGTTTTTAATAAGAATTCCTAAAAATCATTGTTATTATGGCATTTATGACTTTTACGAAATTTAGTTAAAAATCGTTAAGAATTTGCATACGCTTGGTAAACTCCTCATGTTTAAGGAATGAAGCAATGCATCATTGGGGATTGCTCTATATGCAATATACGACACGAAATAACTTTAAAAAGAAAACCAGAGAAGGAAGAGGGATAGAAGAAGACAGGAAGAAATAAAGAAAAATAGAAAGAGATCTCTCAATGCAAAAAATCCCGTAAAAACCCTCAGAAATCGAACAGTAGTAACAAAAGAAAACTTCTTCCATATCGTGAGTCAAACAAAAGTCGTGGTTTGCTCTAAGGCCGTCACTTCTCCAAAATTTAGTAAAAAAAATGCGAATAAAATTTATTAAGAAAAATGCATTAATCCTTAAAAAATGGCAACACTTTTCTCTGAAGACAAGACTTTTCCCTTTTGTTGGAAGAGTAGCTTTCTTATTCCAAGGAAGGAAGATCGACCTTTACGAACTTGTTAGAGCTTAACTGTCACATTTTCAAGGCTTTTTCTAGAAACATTCACACTGACATCATATAAAAACTTCAGTAGAGCTTTCGATTTAGTTAACGATAAATTATTTGTTGAAATGGATAGAGTCTTATCTTTATAACAGATCATTCAGAGTTCTTTTCAACTCCGTCACGTCTGATGATTTTCCCGTGAAGTCCGGTCCGTCTCCTCAAGCCCTGAACGGAGCCACTTAGGCCCCTTGCTACTTATCCTGTACATCAGCGACCTTTCTGTGGTAATTAAGTTCAGCCATATTCTGGTGTACGCTGACGATGGGAAATTTTTTTCCTAATTTATCGTGGAATCGCCCTCTTGTCTCCCTCAGCAGGATTAAGGCAATTTGGTTATATTGTGCCGGGAAAACTTTATGAAATTAAATTTTACAAAATACAAAGAGCTTTCCTTCTCTAGGTAGCAATTATTTTCGAGTAAGCATTTATTCATTTATTTATTTAGGGGTATTGTTTGACCAAAAAATTAGTTTTAATAGGTACATTGAGCTATCCATAGGTAAAGTTAAGGTTGTAGGTGATTTTATTAAACAGTGGTCTACGAAGCTTAACGACCGACATCCTACAAAAAGACTATTCACTAGCTTGGTGAGACGCATAGTTGAATATGCTATATATGTATATATATATATATATATATATATGCTCTTCTTCTTCTTGTATGATTGAGTCAGTAGAAAAACAATTCCAGATTTTTGCTCCGAGCAGATTGGGGCAAGATTCCTTTCTTCCGTTGCCTCCTTATGGAAATAAATTTCCTTTTCTCGTCTTGCCATCTTCAGAGAAACGGAGGAATTTTCTTCTTAATTACGTTAATAAATAGTACCATTGATCCACCACTACTTCGGTGTTCCTAGTGGGTCTTCTAGAAATCTTATCGTCATAAAGCCTTGTCAATATAGGTACAAAAATGAAATTTTCCACCCACTTAGGTGTCTTTGCAAAAATGTAAACTGTATCTACAACTTCATTTTAATAGCTCATTCTTTAAATCAAGAAACTCTGGAACACTATAAATTAAACTTCTGCATATTTGCAATTGCTTAGGGATTCAGTCCCAACTCGGATCTACCTGCAAGTTGGGATAGTGTCTGGACGTGTCAATGCTTTGTTTCTTTTTCTCCTTTCTATTTGTACAAGAATTTTGCTTAAGTCTATTCGTATTAAGTACATTAGCAAAATTTTGTTGGTTTTGTAGCATAATCCGTAAGACCAAAATTATCAAAAGCAAAAAGAAAAAGCCAATGGAGCCACAAAAAGAAATTTATTTAATTATGATAGCCTTTTTATATTACGTTCATGGCAATAGATTCACCATAAAAGGTGCAGTCAAACTTGCGTAATAAGAAACATCTTTTGAAGTCTAAGATTCAGTTCGTTGTAAAAAATAGAATAATTTTTTTTTTATTTGTCTAGCAACATTAGCAATAAACACACATTGGCAAATACAATGAAAATTTTCGTGAGGAGAAATTGAATAATGAAAATAGGAGCATGATAATCATTAAAGAAATATATTCAATATATAATTTGAATGTTTTATGACATTTTAAATGACTGTATAATTAGGTATACGATGTGCTAATTGATCATATAATCGAATGTTTAAAAATAAACGGACAAATTGTATCAAAATTTCTTTATAAGTATCTTTTAGCGATATTATCGATATTATTATACACCATATTCAACTTATATTTACTTCACCAGTTGTAGAGGCTAAACCCAACTCAACAAACTTCAAAATACTCAAATTTAAAATAATAATAGTAAATAGTAAATAAAGTAAATACTTTTTACGCAAATATAACAATTGAATTAATTGTTTTGCTAAAAGAAATCACAAACGAAACTTTCAATGCTTTTACTCTCTTTGCTGAAAAAATTGAAGTGATTTCAGACTATGTAATCAACTGTTAGGTTATTCATTAAAACATAAATAGATGCGTATGTAAAATAAATTTGATAATATGCTCACATATATGTTTGTTATTCCCTTAAAAATTGCAAATGTTTAAACAGCAAAAATATATAAATAAAAAGGACAATACATAAATAAAAAAACTAGCTAGAAATCGATACAAAATAAATGGAATAAATAAAAAAAACACAAAAGGAAGGTTTGCATCGTTATTTATCAATCATACCGTTGGCATTGGCAGATCTTCGATCATCGTATTTTACTAATATCTGGCGAAAAATAAGAGGAGATATCTTGAATACTGTCTGTAGGGATGGATCGTCGTCGAGCTGGGGGCCCTAACGAGCATAGAAATCAGATTGGTCTCTTTTGCGGAATGGAATTTGATGGATCACGATACGGGTAGTATTGACAGTGTGCGAGCATCTTTCACAATCAAGTTATCGCCTAGGTGTACCGTAGATGTGGTGTTTGGATTTGTATTAGATTTTCTTATACATTGATATTTATGTAACTATTATTTGCTTCTTTGTTTTCATATATGGTTAGGCAAATATCGATATCGCTGAAATCAGTTTTAGGTGTCAAAAAAACGAAAAGAGGAAAAAAGGAATGATGCTTAACTAAGCAGTCTGCAGCTATCGCTGAGAAGGAGTATGCGTGGGTGTGCGTGTGAGGGAGGATAGGGTAGCGAGAATACGTATTAAGGGGCCAGGAATGAACCAGCGGATGGCGAACAGTACAGACAACGGGCCTTACAGACAGGCTTACAGCATGTGTCAGGTTACGCTTGTGAACGGAACGCCTTTAAAAAGAAAAAAAAACGAAAAGAAAAGATCTTTTTTTTGGTCATACAGCATGGCAAGGCAGCAGAAAAAAAATCATACAGCTCTACCGTAAAATAATCATACTAGCTATGCTTATGACAACTTTTATTATATGTATAGCTGAGAACAACTACCTTCAGGAATATTAAAATTATAATAAATTGATTACAACCCGTTTGGAGTATGTGTTAGGCGAATTTAAAAAAGTTCGAAAATGGCAGATTTGACTCTCTCAATAGGAATTTTCTTCGTGCCACTGTCATCAACTACTTTTGTCATTTCTAAACAGGAGTTTTTAAGACACTTTGTACCGAGAACGGAAAGGATGTTTGTTAATCTTACGGACAAAGTTATTTACAGTTCTTTAAGTCTTTAGGGATGTATATATCAGTTTTATCGGCTTATGATGTAGTGACAAGTCGGAGTTTGCTAGAAGGAAAAATATCTCCGGTAATCGGACGTTTTGCCACACCAATTCACTGGGAGTAGTATGAAAGATTTTTTGTGTGTTTAGAAGGTAAGCTAGGCAGCCTTTCATCCATCTCATTAGTTTACGGATGGTGAACTGATGTTACAATTTTGTGAGAGCGTAATAATTTAGTAGTTGAATCCATACCAAAGCGTGGACTATATGTGTTTCATTTTATTATTAATTTAGCCAAAAAAAAAAATTCTAGGACTAAAGTCTTAAAGCCCCAGCATCCAAGGCTACCGGCTTTATTACAATTTCCACGACACTTGAACTCGAATCCACGAACATTGAGTTGCTTGTGGAGATCCTTTGCCTTCAGCGACTTAGGTGGTTGTGAGGATGGGTATTTTTCTGTGCTTTAATGAAGGAAAACTTCCTCTCTGATGCTGGGGTAGTTTTAGCGCCTATTCCAGGCGTCCTTGCTTTGATGATTTCTAAGTCGCACTTCAATAAAAAGAAACCCTAACATCTCTTGACATTATAATTCAACTGTTTTGTTAAATACGATATACCCTGAAAAACTTCGCGGCTGAATATCAAACTTAATATTGTCCTAAACTTAAAATACCTACAAATGAGCTATCGTCAACTGTCCACGGACGGCGATTCCCTTACCCAAATACCACAGATTCTGTACCTATTTTCCTTTCTGCTTTCACGTCGTACGTTGGTGGTGGTTCAGTCAAGAAGAAGCAAGAAGGATGGTATCTTCTTCTCTATACTTTGTTCAAATAAGAATTGATGGCCAATCGGTTAGTTGATCACATTTGAAGTATGAAAATGCCCTGTAGGAATAGGAATTTTAGGGTAATTTGGTATGCTTGATCATCCTTGTTTTTTGGTAAGAACATTAATGGGCATATGATTTGTTGTATAATTTGTTTGTGCACATTTCGCCAAAAATATCTTTTCAGAATTAATTATCTGATTGCTCTCACAACGGGGCGAGAAACCATGAAGCATTTTGAAATCTAATCTGCGGTTAGGAATATAAGGTGTAGGATCGGAAGAAGTTTTTTCACACAAGAGCTTTAAATCGAGAAGACTGACTTATCAGACGTTGAAAGTATTTCAACTTCTGCATCTTATCTTTGTTCTTTCATAAGGACTTTCAGCTTGACATATGTTGTCTTGATGGAGTTGACTTCGAAAGCACGTGAAAACGTATCGATCACAATATTTCCATCCCCTTCCGTTTATTTAATGTCCGCGGAGAATTGAAAGATGTATTCTAAATGTCTTGCGCTTGGACTTTGTGCTATGTTTGAATGAAAAGAAGTGGTAAGTGGTTTATGGTCGGTGAAGATAGCAAATTCATGATCGTTAAGAAAATCTTCAAAATTTATTTTCTTTAGCGTAAACCGCTAGTATTGCCCGGTTAAATGCTCTATATTTTCCGTCGGTTGGACTTAATTTGCTGGAAAACGATTCCAACGGTTCTGTTTTGTTATTAAAGTGTTGCTGTAGAACGTCGTCTATAGCGAAGGGCGAAGTATTTATTGTTACAAAAAGTTTTTTTCGCTTTTAAAATTAACTAGTAATACTTTAACAGAAAATTTGTGTTTGATAATTTCGAAACAATCCCTTGATTTTCAACTAATTCTTATATATTACTATTAAGCCTAATTGCTTTATATTGAGTGGATTGCGTGATCTCTGTTAATTTTGGATTATACCAATGACAAAAATTCACTATGCTAATCAATCTTTGCATTTGTTTAACTGGCTGTGGAATTTTCAAGGTATGAATGGCTTCAAATTTTTCCTCGTATGGTTGTGTTCTATTGTGAACTAAAAAACCTATTACTCACGCCGAGGACGTATTTTTCGGGTTAATATTCAAACCACCTTGGGAAAACAATCCTGGAGAGATTTCTTACGAAACGTGAAAATAGACAGGTCATTGGCGGGTGTTAAAATAACATCGGGAGGACGTTTACAATTCTTAAATTTATCAATTATTCGAATTGGCGCCACTAACTATTAAATAATTCAGTTTCATTTTTATCTTGTCTTCTAAAATTGTAAGTATGTTCACATTGCTTTTACTTTCCCGCCAAAACGACAGTGAAATCTCCAAACCCAATTTTGTGACTTAAGGATACGTAGACTATAATGATGTCCACTCGCGCTTCTCTATCCATTTCTATATGAAAAGGTGTGTAGTTTTATTTCGCCAACAACTAAAGCAAGTCTATTATAGCTCTCAAGATATTAGATATCACCAAAATTTTAAGTTTTCATTAATTTTTTAAAACCTGTCTATCTTTGCGGCGCGCTAAAGGGAATGATGGATAGTGTTGTTATTTGAGAAAACCTGAGAAATACGGTAAGTCTCCCAGAAATATTTTGCTGTTTTAAGCAGCTCACAAATACCGTTTATATTTGGTGCCATCAGATATGTTTTAAATGTCGTGGATAGTTAACATAACCGTAACTTTTTCAGAAGGCTTCTGTGAAATTTTAACGGGCTGTAGTAGACTGAGGGTCAGTATAATTCTGACGGCTTGCGATCGCCCATTTTCCATAAGATGGACAACAATATGAAAAAAATGGAACAGACTTGACTCACTTATTTTCTTGAAGAATTAAGGCTCTCGGTGATATTTTGGAATTTGACTGATGAGTCGTTATAATTTGGATGAATACGAAAAGTTCCGTAAACGTTGTTAAATTTTAGATATGAAATAAGTCCAACTTTTTAAATGAAAACCGTAACACTACACTGTCTACACTCTAAACCCCGGTAACAAAACTTTTGCTCGTAATTTTTGCATCTATGTTTGACCCATTCATTTTAATATTGTCATTGTATTAAAATGCTTTGTATTTCGATATAACGTTGATTTTTCTGTATTTACATTATTTTGATTTTAATATCGTTTAATGGTTTTAAGCTTAATCTCAAATATGCACTTTTTGTGATTTTAAAAACCGCTTTACTTCTATGCTGAAATTGATTTTTCATTTCGTTTTTCGCTGAAACGACTGACGGTCTAGTAGGAAATTTTACTAAGTGCCAATGACGTAAAGGGGGCTTCTATAGCAGTTATCGCACTATTTTTGTTACATGTATTCAGCGAAGAATTTTGGGATTACTCTGTTGATGAGCGAGTAAATTTAAGGGCAGCTGCGTGGTGGGTAGTATATATACTGGCAAAACGGACGCAATCTTTATTTAATTGCTGTTTAAGGAATTTACTGTAAATTGGTGCCGAAGAGGTTTGATTTTGTTGTCATATATGGGCACCAGAGTAAGTGGTTCTTTGTTTGTGGGTGCAATTGCGTTTAGGATCCCAATTTTCCAATATTATTAAGTGCTTCTAGTTTCGATCAGCGACTTCTCCAAGTAAAAATGATAAAGAAATGGGAAACACCAGTGTACACAATGGTTGAATCCGATGATAGGCGTGCGTCAACGCTAAGAATGGAGCGCTTAAAATTCTTCTTTCAAATTCTAAAATCATTTCCATCATTCTGCTGCTAAAGCCCACCAAATATGTTCAGGCGCTTATGATGATGCTGCTCTATTATATTCCAATTGCCAGTTTTGGTTTCAACGATTTTAAAGTAGCGACAGAAATTGACTGAAAATGTAATTTTTGGCCACTTGTTGCAAGAGATGTTCGGTAGACACGCTTCCAGCTCGAATGGGAAGTTTTGCCATACCCAGCGTGCTAACCACGCTGATTATCTCTTATGGAGATTGATAAAGCGTGGCACGCGGGTCCGCAAAGTTTAAGAAATGAGAAAATGTCTCAAAAATGAAATCGCTGCAAAACAAATATTATTTTTACGATGAAAGATGGAAAAGAGTTGTAGAAATTTATTGAAAATATTTTGATTAATGTTAATCAACCAATGTAGTAATAGCCATCTTTTTTGCAAACACCTAATAATTTTTACTTAGCAGGATTGTGGTTATTGATATTCAAATAAATAAGACGTATTCAGGGTTGGTTATCTCAGTTGTTTGAACTCAATTTCGATTTTCACTTGGCTTCCAAGAGTTTCATTGCATATGATATTTGTGTCATAGCTGACGCAATCGCCAATGTAGGGGTTGAACATATATACTATATATTGTAGATATTCTTCAAAGCATTTTCAAATTCAAGAGTTATATTACTTGAATTTTTTATAAAAGTCATAATAACCAATTGGCAATATTAACAATGAAACCTAACAAGCAAGAAAATTAAATTCGGTCGGGATCGAATTTTTTACACCCATAAACGTTATCCTAAAAAGACAAAAGAAGTGAAAAAACAAAATTTTCATGCTCCGTAGTATAGAGTGAACGCGGCTGATTTCTCCTATTTTCAAAAAAAAATTTCGATTAGGCATGTGAGCGTTGCAGGAATGCCCTTTAAAAAGTTCACGTTCAAGTCAATTCCATATTCTTTTGCAAATTTGTAGGGGATATCTTCATTTTCGATAACGGGAGAATGTTTACCACAAACACTACAAAGTTGCGCAAATAGACAAATGGACAGGCGGACATGTTTAGGTGCATTTCAAATTTGAAACTGGCCAAGAATTTGCATATTAATAACTTCAAACGCATGCCCTTCTACATAGGCTCCGGACTTTTTAAGGCTCATAAATATTCTTGGTCAGATACGGAATAATTCTTTTTGCTTTATTAAGTTTATGAGACCCATAAACAATAGGAACTTCTTTTCCATTTTCGTTCTTTCGAGCTAATGAACTCTAAACTTTCTTCCATAATATTGTATAGAAATTTGGATTGTGTAATAACTGTGGAGAACATAATTGCTCTTTCAGATTTTCAAAATAGAGTTTTGCTTCCTCTGACCATTTCAAAGTCTTCTTTTTCTTTAATATGTCATTCAGGGTTGCAGATAAACAAGCTAAATTGCGGAAAAAATGACTGTACCAACCACAACACTTATGAAAACACTGATGAATACACTTTGGCAAGGAATACTGATGAATTGCCTGAGCTTTGTCAGAATCTGTTTGGATCGTGCCATTACCTATTATATGTCTCAGATATTTTAGCAGTATCTGCAAGAACTTACTTTTTTCAACATTAGTAGTTAAATTGACGCGTGCACAAACCAATTTCATTTAAAGAAGTTCATAATACTATGCGCTACTTCTCAAAACCAAATTTTGTTGCATTATCAAAAAGGTAGTAGGGTTAACTGTACTCCTAAATGTATATGTGGTGGTTGTGCACTTTAATTGTTTCGCGAACTCAAAATCTTAGCATGAGCAATTCGTAGCGAAATCATTGTCAACCTTTAAGTTTATTTCCATTACTGTTTTTTTAATAAGAACTCTTTTTCGTATACTTCAACGGTCACTGGAAATGGCGGTAAAGCCAACAACCCTAACGAAGCGCATTTTCACGAGATTTATTTCTATGAAATTTATTCGTTATTATTATTTTACATTTATTTATTTATTTGTGTATACGTGTATATTTCCCACATCAGTTTCTAGCCTTTACACATACTTGCCTAAATACATTCATTCTTTTCAAACGCACATGTGGGCTTTTGGTTTTACTTTGAGGATAATGCAAGAAAGAAAAAAAAGAAAACTTACATCCAAATAATAAAATTAAATTATTAAAGCCAAGTACATTGTGGAGCATTTTTCTTACGGATTAAAAAAACAATTTAATCTTTGTAATGTATATTTACTGAAAGTGTAAAAATATGATAAATCGAACTTATTCTTGCAAATGCAAACAACGCTAAGAACCTGAAGTAAATTCGAATGGTACATGTTAATGGCTGTGTAGGGGAGCCAGTGATAGTAAAAAAATACTAAACAGAAGCGCAAGTATTCTCCCAAACTAAATTGAATGGGCACCTAAAAAAAAAAAAAAAACAGGGTAAAAAGAGCGCGTCAACTGCTGCAAGGAGAAAAGGACGGAGAAAACATAAATATGAAGAGAAACATTATGAACCAGAATAAAATAAAGGTATATGTACATCTAAATAAATAGAAAATCTCGAAACAAAAATTTTATTTACTAAAAAAATATATATATATATATAAACATAGGCCAAAATATTTATATAAAATGAGGACTTGTAAAGAAACCGAAAGAAGAACGATTGTTTTTAAATAATCGTTATATCGGTACGTAATTCTTTGAGTTAACAACTGTGCTGTCAGTCTATTTCCTATTTTTCTCAATTTTCTTTTCACAACATATTTTTTTCTTATAATAAAGAGAAGAAAAAAAAAACAATTTGAAAAAAAAGAGGATGTTAAAAATTTTTTATGTCGTTGTTTCTGTTTTTTACACAGAAGAAAAGAAAAATAAGAATAATAAATAATTTAAATGAATTGAGAAAGCATCGACTGACCTTTATAAGATAACAATAATAATAAAAATTATGACAAAATGGCACCCAACGAACGCTGTTATAATTTTTTTATATACCTTACCTTTCACCTTAGGAGCACAAATATATATATGTTTTCTTTCAAATTGACTCTCTTTTTCCTTTTCTTTTCTTCTTTTTTGACAAAAATTTTTCTAACCATCAATCATCTTTCAACGAACAAGATTAACAACCCGACCTTCTGCAGGGTCGTATTTATAGTAAATACTACAAAAAATAAAACCAATGTTACAAATTTTATTTTTCTCGATGATTAAGTGGACGAAATTCCTAGAACAGCGTACTAATTGAGAAGTGCTGGGCTTAAGCTGGACTCGTACAAGAATATAAGCTGATGATTATGAGAATTCAAAGTTCAAGAACAAGGATAACTGTCGATGTAATTAAAATTATTGCAAGTGGTAAAAAGAAAATACTTCGAACGCGAATTTTTCAACGTAAAAAAAAAAAATATTTTAAATCCATTGAGCTAAAATATTAAAAATTAAAGTCAATGAAAAAAAGTGTCAAGTCATGATTGGTTTGCTTGAAGCAAATGAAGGGCGCGAAAATAAGTAGTTGTTTCATTCAGCCGCATCCGCTCATATGTCCGATAGCAGTTTGGTAGCATTCTTCAAGATAAGAATTTCGATATCATTTTCACAAATAACTCAACAATACATGCGTTGGTTCAAAAGAGGAAGATGTAAGTTTTAATGACGTTCTGTTCGTTGCGGAAGTATGCGTAAACTGATTGTTCATACCGAAAAGAGTGAAAAAGGTAATAAGGGCGTGTTCACAACTTATAGTAATTTCTGCAGGCATCCAGGGCAAGGGTATGTTTCAACCGAATGTAGGCAAAGATATAGAAAATACATCGATAGCAAAGATGAGTAAACATAACCTGTGGCACAAAAGAACCCGACTTGCGAACAACGAAATTCTAAAGAATATGATTTCCGGTGCTGTCAAAATTGCGAAGTTGAACTTTATATATAACGAGCGCATGACTTGCTCGAAAAGAAAATTTGCAAGACTGCCGTTTAATGTGAAAAGTTATCCTGCTACACAATTCTTACAATTCATGCACTCCAATTTATGTGGTCCAACTGAAACGAAATCGTTTGGCGGCCCAGGAAATACACCATATTCTATAATTGATCGTTCACACAAAACGTTTATTTACTTCATTAGAAGTAAAGAGTAAGTCCTTGTTTGACACTGCACCCGTGTATTATTACATTGTCAATATATCGGAATGTTTCTTATCTAAACCTGATAGTGCTATAGTTATCACACTTTGAATAATGTTGGACGATATTTTAAGTCTGAAATGGGTTCTCATGTATTGGAAGTGCCCATTGGGTGTGAAGAAAGCTCTTAATGCTGTTGATTTTGTGCGTAGGTCTCTCTAATGAAAAGAGTTACTCATATGTAGTGCAAAGAAAAGTTTTGCTCTACCAAGTCTGTTTAAAGCAAAGGGGGAATTTGCCGTTGACAGTCTTTTCGTTTAATTTTGTAAAATGTAGCACTAATCTCCATATGCTGACTAATTTATCTTGGGGACTAGTAATAGGTTCTTTGCATCAAGTTACGCCAGCTTCTGTGTCAAGCAAAAATGTAAGTTCTGGTTGTGTGACGCTTTTAATATTTAATATGATATAGTTTAATGATTCAAAATTTTGTAAACATTTGTGATTTGCGGAGATGTCTTTACGTCTACGAGATTTACGTTTGATGGCCGGAATTCTGTGGTAGAATGAAGGACCACGGGTTAAATTCGATTTCCAGCTCTTCTATACCATATAGGTTAGTCTTATTGTTGCCTATGATGTTATTTTCTAGACTTCTGTTGTTCGTTTGATTGTATTGTCATTTTTTTAATGTCTACTGCAATTCTTCTGTATTGGTTTCTATCTTCATTGCGTTTTTACTCAACAACTCGTTGCTTGCAGAACATATGGCTTTAAATAATTCTATATACTCTGTAATTCCGTATTTTGTACAAGCAGTGGCTTCTATTTGGCTTAGTATTTTTCTATGTTCCTCTAGTACTTGAAGCTTATTCTCTATAGCTTATTCTCTTTTATACTTTTCTAACTTTTGTGGATTAGTTATTAATCCGTCTATGCAGTTTATAATTTTGTCTACACTATGTATATATTAAAAAAATATTGAATGGTATTTATAAATATATGTTACAAATTTACATTATTATTATTTCGTTGTCAATGTACTAGTTTAAGATTTTATTTTCTCTATACAATACATATATTATTATTATTATTAGTGTAAATTTGTACGCATGTTTTCTTTTACATTTATTTTAGCAATTTGATTTTCAATAGATCTTCGGTCGAGCATTTTTCAAGAAAGCTCGTCTCTTACTCGCCAATATGCAGATAGAAACTCCCATGGTAGCGGTTGTTTTACTCGGTATTTCAGGAATCGGAACCGTCTGTTTGACTTGTTGATTTTATAATATCGTTTTATACACATCACCGAAGGACAGGCGTACATTCATTTTGTCAAAAAGTTTGCGAAGTATATATATTCTTTATTAGTATCATTTTCTAAATCTATTTAAGCATGTCTGTCTGTGTAATCCTGTTGTAAACATTTTCCTGGCCGAAAAAATAAAGACATTGACTTCGAATTTAACAAAAACACTAGAAGTTCTTGCACGCAGGTTGGTATTGGAAATGCGGCAAATCAGTAGAAGCACACGCTTACAGCATCACTTAAACTGACAACACCTTTGTTTTCCAAAAAGAATGACAAAACGGTTTTTTGCTTATTACTCATAAACCATAGCAAACAAACGTACAAAAATTTGAGTATGCCTCTATGGTCGATTTTGTAACATTTTTGCACAAAAGTGAAAAAAATTGACCACGCCTACCCAATATTACAGTGTGTTACAATTTTACTATTTTTTAAATATCTTTATGAGGCGAAAAACGAGCTTCAAAAAACCCCTTAATATATACAAATTCTTGGCTAGTTTCGAATTTTGTACACACCTAAACATATCTGTCTGTTCCTCTAACCATCTGTCTCTTTGCGAACTTTTGTAGTATTTCTGGTAAGCATTCTCCACTTCAGTAGCCATTACTTTAAGTTACGATTTTCGTTATGCTTGTGTTTGTTTGAGTAGTTTTTCAAACTAAAGTGCGCAATTAACAGGTTCAGAAAATGATTTCGTCTATGCCACAAATATAGTAAATTTAATGTAGTCATCGAGTCTGGTCTTCAATATTGGCAAGGCATAGGTATTACGTCGATTTGTAATAACACCTTTTTGTTCAGTGATGTGGTTGGAACATAACTCGTTTGTTTGCAGATCACTTTTTTGATATATTTCTTGAAATACTTTCAATTTTGCGACCAAGATATGTTATAAGTACCAGTGTTAAAATATGTGTGGTTTGTTTTCCTAAATATGTTGCGTTATTGATTTGCAATCAGTTTGTATTTCGATTATATCGTGCTGATATGTACGCTTTCGATAATAAAAGCTTTGAAATATTGAGTGATTTTACACACTAAGTAGATTATAATTGATATAGTGTAATGATGGTTCACGCATACGCATCTGCTTTGCAAACGTTTAAGAGAATGTGATGTCATCTCACCACTATTACCAGAGCTTTTGCCCGCATGTGTAATGAGAATGAAAGCGAAAGTAGTCAAATAGCTGCTTATTAACAGCGTTACTACTGTTATTGACAACAAAAACACAAAGATTCCGTATAATGCCATTGGGATAAAATTTTCTCCCTACATTTTATATCTCTTCCCACATGGTTTTTCTTAAATTACCTGCTATATTCAGCAGCAAAATACATCGATTTTTTTTTTTAGTACTATTTGTAATATTACTGAAATTTAAGTCTTTGAAAGCGATGAATGACAATTGATGGCCAACGATAGTACTGCTAGTGCTTATTAAACAATGCTTCAACGCGTTATAAAAATCCCAACGCGTTTCATTAAAAATGCGCATATGTTGCTTATTACATTTGTAAACCAAACATATCTGAACTTTTTCTTGTTAATATATGCAGAAAATTCCATACCCAATAACCAATAAAACTTCAGATAATGAGATTCATGATTGTTTACTATGCATTTATTTAAATATTTATGGTACGTAATACATCAAAGGCACAGTTGTTATTTTTTATATATAGATTTGTAGATAATAAATTACACCAAACACGCCTTCTTCCACTAGAATAGATGCACAACGACAGAAGACAAAAGGAAGAGAGATATGCAGAGCAAACCTAACTCTAGAGAATTAAATGACCCATCGTAAAGGAAACATTTACAATAGAAGCTTTATTTTCTTCTTGGACTACCGCTTAAGATTCTGGAATTAGTTTAAAACTGAATAGAAAATAAAATCCTCTGTATGTATAGGTATATGCACGATTGTGTATACAGAAACAAACACATCAAAAAACAGATGGATAATAAAAGATTTTGGTGCAGCAACCAGGTTCTTTGAGTAACGTAGAATGGAGTTTTCAACTCAAAGGAAGGATTTACTTGATATCTAAGATATTTCACTTACAAGTGAAAATTACATTTTTGAATCATCCGTTACCTTTTTCCTAAATTTGCTTTTAAATTACGACGCGTGCCAAGGTGCAAAGATAAGTGCTTTTAACAATATTCCCTCTTTCTCTTTCTCACTCCTGAGAGTATCCATTTAAGACCAGTTAAGAGTTATTGCATTACGATAATTTACAAACTCTACCTCTTTCTATCTTTTTGTCGCTTTCTATCCCTCTGTATCTGTTACAAATAATATACACAACTAGGATAGATATATGTATAATGATAAAACTGGATAAAGAACAAATTTTTTTAAATTAATGCGTTTCCCTTTTGCCTCTGACTTTCATTCGTATTATTGATTTTTAGAGATTGCCAACAGCGGGAAGAATCACACAGATTTTACAAAAATATTCAAAGAGAATTTTAATATCGAGATATGGAAACTGAAAAATCTCACTCTTTGATTAGGATATTATATTGAGTGCAAGTATTTTTAGAGTGTGTATTTTTTTTTTTTAATAAGCGGTACATTATATATATATATATATATATATATATATATATATACATATGTCCTTTCTTCGAAATCTTTTTCAGTGCAACATCGCAATTCTTC
The DNA here is from genome assembly GCF_014805625.2 of Glossina fuscipes. Lineage (NCBI taxonomy): Eukaryota > Metazoa > Arthropoda > Insecta > Diptera > Glossinidae > Glossina > Glossina fuscipes. The sequence goes on from NW_024003752.1 coordinate 464,713, forward strand.
GGTTAAGCAAACATATAAACTGAAGTGAAAACGAATTTACATAAGCATACGTCAACTATTTTTGATGGTCATTACATATCCTGTGGATGACCCACAAATTATTTAAAAATCAGTATAGGGCATACAGGGTAAAGAAAGTTGTGCTTCAGCACTCTCAACGGAAGTCCGATATTGATTAGTTAAGACACTTTTTGAAACGTTATATTTACTCCAACCGCAAGCTGAATTGTTGTAAGTAGGTGCGTATAATATATGGCTGTCGTTGCGACGACTATTTGTTAAGTTATGTTGTCCCAGAGTTGATTTTGGGTAACGAAAATTGCGCTGATGTAGGATGTCACATGCACCCAGTAGAGGTTTGGGCAAATTGATGGCATTAGCAGGTGATATTTTCGATATGTTGGGTTCTATTTGCAAAAAGCGCTTGTCAGAATACACGTCACGAGGTTCGGATGAAGCATGTCCGAATTTAGCTAATTTAGCCTGAGGTAATTGTGATGGATTAAAATTGACCTGTGTAGTATTTTGGCCAGTTTCTTGCGTTGGAATCGTAGAACGGTTCGACAGTTGGCTAACCTCGTTCACTCTGATGGAACTAATGTGACGAGAATTTTTCGACCCGAGGAGATCGGGTTGTGAGTTTTTTAAGGTAGAAGTGGAAACTATAGCTGACGTCTGTCGTTGAATTTGTTTTGGGCGTCCATTGTCCAAATCGTAAGATTGGTATTTTTTGTTTGGAAAGATCATTTGAACTCGACTAGTACAAGACGAAAAACTGGGCGGCGCGGCATAGCTTTGTAATGGTATCTTCTTTGGCACGTACAAATCTGGAATTAAGCACAGAGAAATTCATATACTTAAAGCTTATTGAGTACTCAAGGAAGGTGTGTTTTCTCCATACTTTATCAAACTGTTGATCATATATGAACGCAAAAGTGCGTATTTAATTTGAAAATTGCGTAAATGTCCCAAACGTAGATTACATATATCAAAAATGTGAAATTTTGTTGCTAACTTTAAGACAATTTCGCGTATCACTTACTATAGTTTAATGTGGTACATGTCTATTTTCCAATATTGAGATATTAAAGATATGCTTAATAATTAATGTAATAAGCCTGTTAAACGTGGAAAAATTAATAAAACGGGACGAAATGAGAGGGCACATTTCATCTCCAAGTTTCGTTAATTCATTAATAACAAATTATGTTAACATTCTATTTGGATTCTACATATTTAGAATTGATTCTTCAAGGTGAAAGATACACAAAATAAAATTGCAAAGTACAAGAATAGTTGAGTTTGTCAAATACTGACCACACGAATACTTCGCCTATGTTCTTAAAAGAATGTAATATTAAAAACACCTTTTGAAGAGGTATGGCTCACTTGATACCACTTTCAAAATTAATATGTTCACGATAACATTTTGCAGGGAAAACTGTTTTAGTTAAGGAAATAGTGCTCCGGCAAATCTTCATTTGCAGATATATACAGAATGTGTAAAACTATATTTTCATATAATATATAGTGGCTCGTATATAGCTCAAAAGAGCATCATTTCATAAAAAATAAGTTCCAATTTACGGTTAAATCTTGCCTTGATAATTTTCTCTTTGTGATTGCGAAAATTGTTGAATAGGAATTGGATTCTTTGCTGGTTGGTTTGTAGGACTATTTGCTGGGTTTGAAGATCTTTGCTCGTCCTTGTTTAATGGCTTAGTTCCTGCTAAACAGTTTTTTTCGAAGTTGCTAATCAAATCACGTACCAGAAGTTTCACATAATTTATTTGCTCTTCAGCTTCTTCGAATGTTCTTTCTATTTGTTTTGACTCCTGATCTCGTCTATTGTCACTCATGGCAATATCCGAAAAACTAAATTCTTTTTGCATTCGATCTAACAAATCCTTTTGCTCACATTTTTTTCGAAAATTTTTATGATGTAAATGTGGTTCAGCCATTTGCGTTTGAATTCCTTCGAGTTGCAATTGCTTTTGAACGGTTGTTTCTTCCGCTTGTTTCGGTTTTGAATCACTTTGATCTTTCATTTCCTTATCAATTGTGTCACCTATAAAGAGACTTCTTTTGCACACCAGAGTACCTGGAATTTCTGATTTATTAAACTCATGAGAATGATGGAGCCGACGCAAATTTTCATAATTATTCATATTGCAGATGCTGCTGCCCCTGTCGTTTGTATTCATTTTCACACCACTTATTAAATCGGTTATTTCCTTTTCATCCATGCTATTTAAATCGTCACAAATTTGAATTACATTTGCTGCCAACTTATGGTTATTTGTGCAACGCTGATCAGACCTTACTGTTTTATTATCGCAATAATTTATGAAGCAAAGCATATACGAAACAAACGCGTAAAGCAACATATATGAAATGATAACATGTAATAAAAACAAAACGCAATTTTAGTAAACGTGTTATATTAAGAAAAGCCTAATTGGGCAAACACATTTCATTGTTGTACTTACTTTGTGGCAAGTTTATGCTGGGCGTTTTCCAACCTTGTGGTATGCACGGTTTGTAAGCTAAATCTCTTTGAATGTCACTTGTTGATGAATTGGATGTCACCCCGTGTAAAATCTATATTTTTGTACAAAAAAAAATATTTTAACGAAAAAGTGGTTAACAATGGTAAATAATGTGAGAAATAGAGTATCAACTTTTAGTGTTGAGTGTTTCTTTACCAACCGACTACAAATACGTAAAGTCCTTATATTTTGTCTATTAGCAACCCGTGACCAGCTGCGGACTGTAACGTTTTTGCATCAGCATAAACCTATATAAAAACGTAACAGGGTATCTTTATACCTTACATCTATTGGATTTGCTCTGTATCCTTATTTTTACTATACTGTCAAAAGATATACATACATATACATGAAAATATTTCTATAAAATCACCGAAAAAGTGATTATGTGTTGTTGCTTAAAGTCCTTGTAGTGAAACATCTATTATTTCCTCTATCGATAATAATTTAACCGCGATATAATTATGTCATAACTAAACCTATACTAATCTTTACAACAAAAATATAATTTCATGTTATGCGGTACTAGCCGTTTCTTTTTCCTTGCTATAAGTTGCAATGCAACACCCTCCTCTCAATCTTAAGCAGAAAATTACTTTGGTGTCTTTCGTCTACCACCTTCCAACCGTGTAACTAGAAATAAATGAAAGAAAATATCCTGATCAAATCAGATTATGTCACATACAGCCTGAAAGATGAGATTTAGTTGTGATATAAAAACGTGGAGGCAAAGATGTTGTAGGTACAATCAGTTTACATTGGTTGCATGGAGCTAACATAGTCATTATGAAGATTGATCACTACTTTTTCCGTTTTGAGAGTGGGAAAGCGGATCCGTGCACTTAAAATGTTCGGCCACGACTAAGTGAATTTTAAAATCGATAGCGGGTTGGCATGGAATGTGGAAGTAATCTCCCCTTTGGACAACCCCGCGCAATTTCCTTGCCTAGGCCGAACAAGCACTTCTCTGTCTCCCTCTCGATTTCTATTGAGATAATCCAACCGAAAGTTCTGTACGGAGCTCGAATTGACTTCCGCGCAAATTCAAATTGATGCACTGCTGAATCACTTTTTATGTTTCTTTTTCAAGCGCTGGTGGTGGCGATAAAATTCACGGTCGCTCCTAACCTTTTCAGGCACTTCGCTATTGCTGTGCCTATCTTCTATTAGAAGGTAAAGTAATTTTTCCAAAGACATTGCGTGGTATATAAACAAATAGGAGTAACCTTCCACATTTCTTTTGGCATTTCATAGTCTATACGTGGGCATCTCGCTAATTGTTCAGAGGTCGCGACCCAACCTCACGTTCTCCCAGGATCTATATGTTAGAAAGGAAGCAATAATTCATTAATATTTCCAGCCTCCAATCGGTTTTCAATTATAAGATCATCGCTGATCTTCAAGAACCTTTCATTTTGGTTATCCCGGTTTCAAGAGACAAAGGCTATTTAATCAGATTTCTTATCTCTGAGAAGTATGTTTTTGTATTAAAGTAGGCAACTCTGAATTGGGTAATACTTTCGCAATTGGATTGTCGTTCTAAAACTGCCCCTTGCGGCTACGGTCAACTGTTTGTTTTTTATAATTAATAAACTCTGATTCCCGTGAAATTTACAATATGACACCTCCAAAGGGGAAAATCACATATTGGAGTGTGTGGGTCATCAGGCATTGTTTTCAGCTTCTTACTAAATTTAGCTAGAAACAGCCCCTGTACGGCCCCACATGCTGGCAAGTGTAGCGGCGACAAACAAGTGTTTTATAGTGACAGCCGAATGGCTGCCGGTAGAAAAGAGTCCGAAAATTTCCTTTGACCTTGTCCGCAGAAGTAGTAGCTTCCAAAGCAATACAAAGCCCTTGCTAAGTTCATATATTCGTTTTTCAGATGTCCTTTAATAATTACGGTTTCTATTGTACTGAATGAATACGGTTTTGATATCATCGTACGCCCAGCAGGTAGACCTTGCTGCTTATAATGCGTGTGGCCTTCGTGCAAAAATATTGTCTGTGAAACATATTTCCATAGGCTCTACAGATTATTTCGTACATTCTGCAATTCTTAACAATGGGATCACAATTCTAGCAGTCAAAAGGTCCTGCTTTCTCACAGACGCGTCGCAATCCGAGGTACAACAACTTGACGTGCGCCTAAACAACATGCAAAATCACTGGCTTTGTCGCTGCTCTGAACAATAACATTGGTGAGCTTTCAGAAGTTTCTATGGTTAGACACAAAACGGACAGCAACTTCTCCTCCTCTTTTGGCGGGATAAAACACGTGGTAGGGCTAAAAATAGCACTTCGAAAATTTTAATATTTGAAAACCATTTCCGTATAAATGATACAGGTCCAGGAGAAAAGTTCACCGGTACTATAAAATAGAAACTGGAAGGATTTCATATTCAAGGTTTTAAACAGCCGAGCTTCAAAGATTATAAAATTTTTGTTTTGCTTTCTTTATGCATGCAAATTGAAAAAATTAACAATTTAAGTATATTCTGATCGAATACTAAACACTATATACGATCTTATTTGTTACCCCCCTGTAAACGCCTTAAGTCACTTGCTTCCTAAATTACTATTTGCTGTTGGCATGTAAACGCATAGATATGCTTTAAAACTAATATAATCGGTTTTTCATGCTTTATTTCGAAAGAAGAGGACATACCTGTGGGTAAATTTTAGACAGTGTTATAAAATCTTCTTTTTCTGTTAGACAGAATTCTCGATGAATTGGAGGGGGCAAATTCGAAATGGACCTTGAATTCGAAAATTCCATTTTATTAGTTTGTTTTTTCAAAATAATCGAATCGGACGTTAAAGCAGTTTCATCCAATTTTTCCGCAGCATTCAAACCGCTCTGTTCCAACAACTGGTTCTGCTGTACATTTGATTGCTTTCGATCTTTAGCTTTGTACGCTGGCAACATGTTAGGTGAGCTTGCATGTTGGGATTGCTGTTGCTGTTCGTAGTAATCTAAAAGATCGGAAGGTCTTTGAGCGCCTACATTCGTCTCATCAACTACCCATTTTTCAGCAACTTTACGACGCTTAGCAAAAAGCTCCGCGCCTAATCGAAAAGATGTTTTTGCAATTTATGGAAAAATGGGATAGAAAAACAAATAAAAAATTAATAACGAAAATTTTTCATATATTATTTATTTATGGATATAGGCAACTCTGCACGTTTCTTTTTTCCGTGCAGAGAATTTTTGAAACATTTAAACAAATAAATAAGGGAAGGAAAAATTTTTTTTTTCTTTCATAAACTTTCTCTTCTGAAAACTATTGAACTAGTGGAAAACATGAAGTTGCGGCATTTAAACAAAATCAACAAAAATTTCGACATCTTTGTGCTTGTCCACAGGGTGCGCAGCACCACCTGCCGACAAGACTTACTTCGTCATCTCACCAGTACATAGGACATCAAGTGGCGGCGATTGATGTGAAATTCTTAAACCTGTTTAACTTAGAAGGCCTTTTGTCGTGGTTGTTCCTGTCGGTTTCACCACCTGCTGATTTTCATATCCCTTCTGTTTCCCAGTAAGTCAGTTGAACCTTTTCTTTTGCCTATAATATAGCACGAAACTTAAATCTAATCCGCCCCTCAAGGGGTTGAGGCTCTCAAGCATGTTATCAAACGATAATGACTTCGAAAATTTTGTTCGAACCATACACAGCAAGGGTTCATTTAAAAGAAAAATCGCAAAGTAGAATGAAAAGATCATCACTAATGAGAATTCATCCGTAAAAGACTTAACTGATGATTTCAGTACCACCTCCCTAAAGTCTCCGATCGCTCCCTCTAAATACAAGCCTATTATGACTCCCAATAAAGACAGTTTTGAGAATAGCAATAATAATCGCAGTCCCATAGAAGAAAAGTAACAAGTTGAAATTTATAGTGATGACGTGACCGTTGAGTGCTACGTCTTCATTGAAGCATGTAACAATAACACCAAAGCCTTTTCACCTTAAATCAGACTTGTTTTTTTTCGAACATATCGAATATCTTAAATTGGATGGTTTGATTAATATCAAAACCATCAGCAATGGCAAAGCCAAACTTGGTTTTGCCACTGCGGTTGATGCCAACAACTTTATAATAGATAATGATTTGGGTCCAAAGTCCCGCAAGATCTACATCCCTATTTTCACAGAAAAATTCGCGATGGTAATAAACATTCGACCCTCAATTAAGGAAGAAGACACTCTTAACTCAGCTACCTCTGATATTGAAATGATTTCCATAACAAGAATCCACAAAAGGGACTCTGCAAACAAAGAAATTTTCATCCCAGCAAACAGCCTAAAGATTAGTTTTAAGGGAAAACTAATTCCCAAAAGTATAAATTTCAACTTTGCAATATTCCAGTAGTTACTTCATTCCTTCCGTTAAACTATGTTATAATTGCGGTCGATTTGGCCACATCGCCAAATTGTGTAAAAGCATGGAAAGCAGATGCCTGAATTGTGGCAAGACACCGGCCTGTCCTACGAATTCATGCTTTTCACTCAAATGTTTATGTTGTGGGTCTTTGGACCATAATGTAACCTTTCGAGAGTTTCCAAAAAGAAAAAAAAGAGGAAAATTTAAAAAAATTGCTCAAAACATATCTTTTAGAGAATACAAAGAAAAATTCTCTGACAACCCTTACAATTTACTTGCTAACTACGATGTAAACTTCCCAGTAATGATGGATAGCACTGCATCCAACAGCATCAGAGACCCTACTACTGAAACAAATAATATTTTAGTTAAAAAAAATTTCAATACGGTTGTAAAAAATAAAAGAGGTATTGCCAAACACTAGCAAAGAATGTCTCTCAAGACGCCCTCGACTTACAGAAGAAAGTCACAGGAGCCGAAAAAACCTCCCCTACCTCCTGAAAAGCATATTCACATCAATTACCATAAATTCACTGGAATGGAGATAATACTGGAAAAAGTTTTCAAAATTCTCTCCATCTCTTCTAAGGAAGAAATGCTTAAAACCATCCAAGCAAAAATAGTTTCCCTTAAATCAAAATTTGACCTTTTAAAACAAGGTACATTTGAGGCGGCCCTATCATGGTCTAGCATTTCTCATGACCACTTTCTTACAATATAACATACAATGTTTCAGGCGCAATGACTTTTCGCTGGATTACTTCATCAATTCCAGTCGAACTGATTTCGTCATTTTGAGTGAAATCTTCCTATCCGACGAAACCATTTCCGATCTTAAAATCCCAAATTACAACTCCGCTTACAAATACAGAAGTGATGGTTATGGGGGTGTAGCTATCTTTGTTAGGAAAGGCATCTCCTTCAAACAAATTCGCTTCAAATCAGCTGCTGAAATTGTAATTGTCAAAACTTCTTCCCTAAAACCGAACATAGTCATTGCCGCTTGCGATTTCAAACGTAATACTCCCATCCAATCTTTCCGGGATGATATCCATCGCCTCCGTGATACGCTTGATAGCTAATTATTGCAGGAGATTTTAACGCAAGACACCCTTAATTTCTACTGTCTTAACGATAATACCCCAACCTACGTGCACTCTACGACACCCAATGGTTGTGGCAGTGTTTTAGATCTTATCTTCACTAACTCAACTAATTTTACGTTTAAACGGGAAGTCAAGAAAGAAATTTATCTTGGAAACAGTCACCTATCCTATTTTCTTTAGCGCATTTCTGTTTCTTCAATTAAGATAAATGGTTTTGACTCGCGGAAAAAACTCTTAAAGAATCTTATGCACACAAGTCTTGAGCCTTATGTTGAGCCCATCCAGAGCTCATTTCAACGCGAAATTAATAACGTCAAATCAAACATCAAATCTCCGATTCTTACTCTCCAAACCTTGATGGAATGATTCGCTCACTACGCTCTTCCGCAAACTACAAGCAGCAAACCCAAATTTTTCTAAATACCCTAACATCTCTAACTTTGATGATTTCAAGTTATTACAAAAAGAATGAAAAAAAATAGTCAGAAAAGCCAAGAGAAGTCACCGTGCCCAAGTAGTCGAAGAGCTTTGCACAAATGGCAACACAAAACGTTTCTAGAAATTTCTGAATGGACATCGCACTACCGAAAGAAAATACAAACACCCCATTAGGGATGATCATAATGAGAAGCCATACCTAGAATGGTTGAAAGCCCTGGTTCCCACAACAAATGCTCTCCTAGTTCTCTCATTTGACTCTCAGGTAGATAATATCTCTTCATTTTCACTGGATGAACTTAGCACGTCCTTAAATTGAAAAAGAAATCATCAGCAGCGGGTCATGACGGCATTATATGCGAAATGGTAAAGGTCCTTCCCGTTTCAAGCCTTCTAGTTCTGCTATCTGCAATAAATGCTCGCTGGATGACCATCTCTTTTCCTACAGTTTGGCGCACAAATAAAATTGCACCTATTCGAAAAACTGGATCTTGAAAGCTTCATAAATTTCAGACCTATATCCCTCCTGCCCGTTATTTTAAAAATTATAAACCAAATGATCAAAGAAAGACTCACTAATTTTCTGCACAATTTACACCTGCTTCCCTCTAGGTCCTTTGCCTATCAGAAACACATTTCCACCGGTATGTGTCTTAACGAAGTTCTTTTCACTATTGCAAGTGAGAAAGGAAATGGAAACCAGGTAGTCATGCTTTGTTTAAACATCAATAAAGCTTATGAATGTGTCGATCTAGGGAACCTAGATCAAATTCTAACTAAGTTTAAAATCCCTTCACAATGTAGACAGTGGATTCTTAACTTCCTTTCCTCGCGAACTCTCGTGTTGGGATTAAATTCAGTTGAAGTCGGTGGAGGTCTACCTCAAGGCAGCTGCCTGAGTCCATTACTTTTCAATTTGTATACAGCCGGTTTACATCGATTACAGGACAACACAACCCATTTATTTCAATAAGCTGACGATTTCCTAGTTATTTTTGCCGGAAAATCGCTGACAAAAGCAGTCTATAACCTTAACATTAAATCCAATCTTTTTCACCGATATTGTGCGGATTGAAATTTACTTTTCAACCCGGAAAAATCAAAAGTCATGCGCTTTGCTAAGGGTCCTAAAGAAATCTTCTACATCACAGTTAACGGCACAAAAATCAAACAATCCTCCTCTATCAAATTTTTAGGCAGAATAATCAGCTCAAGTTTGACCATTCATGATCATTACTGAGACAGCGTCGAAAGTTGCTCCACAAGTTCAAATGTTATTAAACTTTTAACCAATATACACAATGGACGACCACCTAAGAAAGCTTTAAATATTTATAAATGTATTTTTCGATCCAATTCGAATATTCATACTCCACATCGTGCAACGCTCCTGCGTATACAATTAAAAAAATTCAAACCTTTCAACACTCAATTCTAAGACGCTGTACTGGTTTGTCCCCCTCGACACCAATATCAATCTTACGTAACATTTCATATGAACTCCCTGTTGCAAAGAGAATGTTTCTTTTAACTGCAAAAGAACTTCTCAAGTAAAAATCTTTAAATCTGCTTTTTTTGAAAAAGTTGTCTCCAAACAGAATGTTAGTAGTTACTCGATCTGTTACAAAAAATTCAGTACCATCTTCAATAAAGTTATCTCAATACCCTCTTAGTATTATCCATGATAAGTGCGTATTGGATTTAAACATACTTAATCCGATCACCAATTTCAAAAAAAATCGGTCAAAGTTTTGTCTTCGAACTGCATGTCTGCAAAAACTTAATTACTTTATCAAAAGGAACTTCAAAATATACGCAACTGTCTATTTGGACATTTCCAGTTTCTCAATTATAGAAAATTCAAATTTACTCTTAGGAAAACTCAAAGTTCTCCAAGAACTTTCATCCACTTTCATTGAACTTTTGGCCATCAGACAGGCAATCCTCTTTGCAATTGAGAATAAACTGAAAAAATTTGTAGTTTTCTCTGACAGCAAATCGGCTCTGACTTTAATCAAGAGCAAAGACCCATACCATATGTACGTCTTCGATATTTATAACCTTTTAAAAGATCCAAGCATTGAAAAATGCCACATCATCTGGATCCCAGGTCACAGCGGTTTTAGGATCAATGAAAAAGCTGACTTCCATGCACGTGAAGCTCGGTTTTGTCCATAAACTACCCTCCCAGCGAAGCTCTCCTGTTAATCAAAAAACTTGTCGTAAAAGCACGAGTATATCTTTTAGCTAGAGAAAAAAGTGACCGGCTTTTCTACAAAATTTACCCTTTTTTAACACCCATGCTTCTGCCTAAAGGTAAATTTACAACATGGGAATTTATAGTTCTTCACAGACTTTTGAGTAATAACACCTATGACAAGGTATATTTTAAAATGATCAATGTCTCCTCCATTGATATTTGTGAAGAATTTAATATTACTGAGTCTGCCGAGTATCTTCTTTTTGAGTGCAAGAGGTTTGATATCCTTAGACAGTCTTTCAGTGTATTTAGCTTGTATAATAATTTTGAGCCGATAGCCTGTGTTGCTAGTGCTCAATGTCACTTTTTTTAGTCTAAGAATTCAATTCATTAGTCTAAAATTAAAATAATAATAATAATAATAATTTATCTGGACTTTTTCGTCCTAGAAACTTTAGACATTTGACGCAACTGACTGCCTTTATCAAATCAGCTGATTTTTCTTTCTAATAATGCATTCATAATTTCTTTTACGAACACGGATCGTCTATACTTTTTTGTTTCTTTTGTCGGCATTTCTAGCCGGAATTTTGACTGTACAGTACCTAGTACGGTGATTTATGGGTTGACAGCGGAACAAAGCTTGCATTGTTAACATTGTGTTACATCAGTCTCTACCAAAGCTCAAAATTATCATAATTGGCTGTCAACTACGTTACTGGATCATGGATCTAATTTTCACGTAACTGGTCCAATCCATTTCCCAACAAAGCAAAAAAAAAAAAAAAGATATATATGTATATGTTATTTATACACTAAAAGGACTGTGTTGTAGGGGGTTTTTATTCCAGTTGTCACCCTATTTATGCCAAACCATATTAGGTGGATTCATCAGGAATGCGCTATTGATTTGTAAGCTTTTAAGCACTGAGGTATAATTAAGAGAAAGAAGGACAAGTACCAATGTGATTATAATTATATATGAATCCAAGAAAACATTATCTAAACGAGCGTCGCACATATTGGAAAACTATCCCATACATATTCATACATACATGTCCACAATAGATACAGCATTAATTTACACATTTCCATGCTCATGTAAAAAATTTTTCATTTTGCGTCATTGTCGTAACGTCTTTGTTTGGTTAAATATTGCCCCGCTAAAACCAAGGGTTAAAATTGAGATAGATGAAGATGCCCGTCTTGAATTTCATGTTAGTGTTCTAATTGCGATGGGGGCACCACTTCTTGGCAACTCAAGTGATATGTGGCATTTGAAGCCTATTTATGTTACCTTTATCTTTGTAGCCTCGTAGGGCGGTGAGAAGTTCTGCACAATTATTAGGAGACAATAGACCTGCGTCAGTGTTAAAAGCCTCATGTACTGTACACGAATTAAAATCTCTCATCCGACCTCGTGGATTCATTAGTAGACGTAGAGGTAGTTTAGTGTTTCTAAGGTATATGCCTTCATTTTCTTTAGTTTCCCTCTTGTAATTTTCTGCTTCGAGCTGGGTAGGATTTCCATCTGAAAACGAAAATCGGTTAATAGGAATGAAGAAATTAATTTTGTCGATCGAATGATTTGTCTGATTTGACTTATTGCGTTCAACCTTAATACTTCATTCGGGTAAATGTTTATCGGAACAAATGAATTAACTATGCTTAGGCTTCTTTGAGCGCTTGTGTGAAGATTCGCTGAACAACTACCGGGAGTTTTTCAGCCAAATTCTTCATATCAAAAATTTAAAGCAAACTATTTATTCAATGAATTTTTTCATTACAATAAACACGAGACTCTGAAAAGTATGATTAGCGATGATGAATAAATAGTGCTTAAGCTTTGCGCAATTGCTCAACCCAGTGCTACCAACAAAAAGAGTGTATTTAATAAAGTAATTCAAGATATTTTCTGGGTTATCGTTCTTAGAAGAAAGTTCGATGAACGTTTTGGTAACTTATCAATCGAGAATAGTGGCAGTTCACGGATAAACTTAAAGAAAAATTATTCTGATAATTTTAGTTTCGTCGAATTTAACCATTACATTTTGAAAACCAACCAAAACTTCTCAGAAAAGTCATTATATTTTATATATCCGTCTGAGTACCCGAAGACGAAGAATCTCGACTAGCAAGTCAATGGTCGTGGGTTCGAATCTCAAGTACGGTAGAGTTTTGAATAAAAGCCGATAGCCTTAGCTGCTAGTGCTTTTAAGAGTTTAGTCTTACAGTTTATTTCTCTGGCGAAATTAATAATAATAATAATAATAATTTTATATAATGTCGAGTTGGACGATAAGTCTGCAAACAGGTGAAAAATTCGTGGTGTTTGTGGTGAAGACTTTTTCGGAGGAATATCAAAATGGTTTGCTCTTTTTACTTTTGAAAATTTCAATGCAAAAACGTCGCGCTGCTAGCCGTTCGATCCCAAATATTAGTTTAGGGAAAAAGAAATCCATTATTTTTATATGAACTTCAGGATTTTATTTAACATGCTTCGGATTGTCCGATTTGGGTCAAATATGCACCGTTTTGTTGTACGATTTGTTGCCATTTTAAAGGTAACTTCAAAATGCCTCTCTCATAGAAGTCCTGGTCTCTATTTGCAAAAAACTCTAGTAGTCGATTTTCACAATCCTCCCTAGATTCCAAATTTTTATCATTAAAGAAATTTTGCAATGCAAGAAAAAGATGATAATCGCTTGGTGCCAAGTCCGGACTGTATGGCGGATGCATTAAAACTTCCCAACCAAGCTCCCGAAGTTTCTGGCGAGTCACTGTAGATGTGTGTGGCCTAGCGTTGTCCTGGTGGAACACGACACCTCTCCTGTTGGTCAATTCTGGCCGTTTCTGGTCAATCGCTATCTTCAAACGGTCCACTTGTTGACAGTAGAGATCAGAATTTAGCGTTTGGCCATATGAAAGCAACTCATAATAAATAATCCCCTTCCAGTCCCACCAAATGCATAGCAAATCCTTCCTGGCCGTTTGAGGTGCTTCACCGCTCTTTGACCACGATCGTTTTCGCACAGGGTTACCGTATGTGATCCATTTCTCATCCCCAGTCACCATCCGTTTAAGAAATGGGTCTATCTCATTCCGTTTGGCCAAGGCTTCGCAGATAGAAATTCGATCCATCATGTTTTTTTCTGTTAATTGGTGTGGCACCCAAACATCGACCTCCTTTTTGAATCCAGCTTTGTGTAAATGGTTTAAAACTGTTTTATGGTCGATTTTTAGCTCCTGGGCGATGTGACGACTGCTAACATGCCGGTCAACTTCGATCTTTTCTCCGATTTTATCGACATTTTCGACGACCGGCCTACCTGCGCGAGGTGCATCTTTAACATCAAAAATTCCTGAACGGAATCTACGAAACCAAAATTGCACATAATTGGCTGTTACAGTATCGGAACCATAAACACCATTCACAATTTTAGCCGCCTGGCTTGCATTTTCGCCTTTGTCAAAGAAAAACTGTAAAATGTACCGAATTTCCTCTTTGTTCACTTTCATTTTTAACACGCTGTAACTCACAACTGAATGCACCAAACAAAAAACAGCAAAAGAATTTTTTTACTGCGAAATGTCACCTTTCCAATGACCATAAATATGAAATTGTTTGATCGATACTTTACGAGAAATCTATCAGTGCAGCCATCTACCGAAAAAATAATGGATTTCTTTTTCCCCAAACTAATATGTCGCCGCAATTGTTCGAAAAATGGAGAAATATTGAAATATTTTCTGTTGTGACATCTCTGCTGAACTAACAAAACCAAAAAACAATTCTGAACCTCTTCTAGAACCAGTAATATAAAACAGAATATAAAAGGAATCTCAATATCTGTGCCGGTCAATATGAATAGAGCTGCGTAAGGGCCAGTTTGAAGCCAAGTAAAGTAATATGCTTTGTATGGTGGGATTGGACAAGAATCATTCATAACGAACTATTGTATTCTTCTTCTATTCTCATCTCCCAAGAGTTAACGTGATTGAGATAAAGCGTTTATTAAGAAAGATGTGAATGCGATCATGATAATGAACGACTACATTTAAATTCAATGATACGGGAAGGATAGAGAAAGCTTGGCTGGGAAGATTTGGATTTCTGTATAAGTATAAAGATGGTGGACAAGCTTAGTGTGAGAAAAAGCTATAATGGCGGGTTATATATGTAATTTCCACCAATCTTATGGGATACACCAAGGATTCAGACATGGAAAACGTAGGGAATTATTATTCATCCATAAAAAGTGAATTAATCACAACATAAACCAAATCTTTGTTATCATAATAGTATGATCTATACGTCTAATGACCCCTGCTCTTAAAACGATAAAAAATCATTGAAAACAGCATGGGCAACACATTTCCCTAATATTCCATAAAGTTTTATTATGTCATTCTTAAGTCTGTGCATGCACACATAATCACTAATTTACAAAATACTTATGCGTAGGTGTTATTCAACAGGCTTTGTAACATTGCAAGTATAACAACGGACACGAGGAAAGAAAGAAAGAAAAAAGCAAATATCATTGTTTTACTTGCTCAGCGGCAGTTATGCGCAGAGGTATAACAAAAATTAATAATACTAATCGTTTTCCGAACTAAGATGGTGATATAACCTCAATTTGTACTTGCATGACAGTCCTTCGTTCTAAAAAAGGACACTTCATTTTCTTGTAATATTAATGGCGGTCTATACGTACTTGACTAACAGCACTGCGGTCTAAGACGGCGTTTTCGCCTTTTACCATTGCCTACTTGGCAGAAGCACTTCCGCGATCGCTCTCCTGCCCGAAATGAAATCTTTGTTCCTTAACATTGCTGAGCACACTAGATCTTTGTTCTATATAAAATATTGGAAAATTAGCGATCATATGCATAGAATAAAACCACAAAAATTACAAATGAGTTTTAATCATCTGGGCTGTCAATGTGCTTACGTTTTTCCCTCCATGCAAGCTTGATGTGAAATTCTTTACCTTAAAATCACGTTAGAAATGAATTATATTTCCGTTAATAAGGGATCAGCTGGAAAACCGTGAAGAGAAAATACCGTTATCTATCTTATTTATCTATTTATAGTATAGGTATCATAAGCATAAACTGAAACAGAATGGGCTGGATGTTATTAATGACGATAATGCCGATGAAGATATTATTATCTTCGTAGGTATATGTAGAACAAAAGGAGTAATTTAAATTTCTTTACCTTTTATCCTCATTGCAATTAACGAATCATATTTTTATACACACTGATTTAAAGCACTTGGGTTTATTTTGTTAAAAAAATATATTATTAAAGAACTCAAAGTGGATCAGCTCAAATAGGAGCTGGGAAAAAGAAACCTTTGTACAGTCGGTAGCAAAGCTGAATTAAAACAAAGACTGGTTGAACATCTATAAAAATACGGACAGGACCCGTCCACTTTTGAATTTGAATATAATATCGAGGGAAGGGAGCAAGCCGACAACTTGGGAGGAACAGAACAAACAGCTGCAGGGGAAAAATACAGCGAAGAAAAAAGCGAAGACGGTAGCATATCAAACGCCGTTTTTATGCAGTTTATGCAGCAAATGCAACAACAAATGCAACAAGAAACACAACAGATAGAATGAAAAATTGATGAGAGAATTTAGGAAAATCAACGCATCCTGCGAACACTTATAGGTGAAACGTACCAGCCGGTAAAGTTAATGTGCTGGAAGAAAAAGTTAATAATGCGATAGGCCACTTGTATGCCAGAATAAATGTACAGGAAAAAGATGGAGACGCCGTGAAAAGTGAAATAAAAGCCTTAAAAAGAGAAATGGCTCAGCTACAAACTACCTTAAAAAAGCTGTACCGACGTCACCGAAAAGCATGTTTACGGATGTTTACGGAAACGCTTGGCTTTGTGCTTACACAAGAAGCAGCTAGTATGCTGTGGAAGTCAAACATGAGGATGAGACGCACGGAAGTTACCAGCGAGAACGATATCTCGGATGTGGTTTGCGCCACGCTTCTACAAGTCCTGCGCGAAAATAAGCGAATGCCGGTTTCAAAAATACGCAAATGACTGCCAAAAACCTGCTCATTTTGCACGAGAATGCCGATCTAAACACAAAAGAACACACTTCCTACACGGAATATTAGTGAAGAATGTCCGAAGAGGCAGAATAAGAACAAGAGACTAAAAGCAACCGTGTGTAGATGCTACAATTGCGACAAAGTTGGGCACATTCCTCGTGACTGTAAATTTCGAAGGAAGGACACGCCTTTGAGGTTGCCCATCAACAGTGAAGCAGGCGTACAGCATAAATGCCACTTAAAGGATTTAAATCGAGGAAATTGCCGGATGACTGAGGCATGGAGAGAAGACCGTAAGTGGCAGAATGAAAGTTAGATACGATCTGCGTGCTAACGCCCATGGATTTAAGGAAGGGAATTTAGTGTTATTGTACAATTCATTACGCGAAAAAGGTATGTGCGATGGAACTGGCATCGATTAGCGGGAAAACCAGACAGGGATTGAATATAAAAACTATGAATTTGGGCATAGTAACATGCTTGTAAAAATGTATGTAAATAGAATATTTGTGGAAGGGGGAGTTAGTCGGGCAAGAACATTTGAGTTGAAAGTACGACCAAAATAAATTGTGAATAATTCTACATTTAAGAAATATAATTCACGGTCTGTTTTTGTTCGACATGATGTAAAAAGAACACCCAATATCAAAAGGTAATAGGCAAGATAGAGATTGTAATAAAAACAAAAATGCAAGAAAGTTTGTCACGTACACAAAAAATGATCACTCAAATTAGACGTAAAGCTCATACTATTAAGGACGCAGTAAGTAAGGAGCAAGCTAAGAGATAAACTGTAAACAAGCACAAAAGACAAGAAAGAGGGAGACTTATTAGGGAGACCTAGTGCAGAAACCAAATTAAATATCGCGATAATAAGTTCAATATAATTCAATCAATTTAATCAATTTAAACACTTATACTTTGAGAATTAATTACGTTTCTAATTATCGTGGTATGCTCTTGACTCTCTGGTTCACCTTGACACACGGCATGTAAAATCCAGCTGACTCTTGAATTCCTACCTAAGGCTAGGTGAAAACAACTTTTTAAGTAAAATAATGGCAAAACCAACGCAGGCTTATCCCATTGTAGAGTGAAACGTACACTGTTTATATTTTCAAGGTATAAAAAATATTTCGTCTCACAACAGCTGTCCTATCGTATATAACAACCGTGAACTCCATAGAGATATGCTATTTTCAAAGTTGGAGAAAATTATGTGTGAAAAATTCATGCAATATATAAACAAATTATGTTTCCAATCAAGTTTTCTACCTGTACGCTTATCATAATAATAAAGATATGTTCGTGTTAAAACAAGAGCTTTGTTTATTGCTAGCACTAGCGTCAAGGGCCATCAGCTCACCCAAAGTAATATTGATGTGTTTTGTATATACCTGTGTGTGTTGGATTTATACTAACGGAAAAGAATTGCAATGCAATTAAGGGACCTTAGACTGTCGGTGCGTATGCAGAATTTAATGCTACGCTGTGAAACAAAAGTTACTGCATCGTAAATCCCTACCGCTTCAACGATAAACACGGAACAATAATCGTTTAAAAGACCACCTATTATTTCGTTAATACCTTTAACATCTTTACCACAACAATCTTTAATAGGGAACAGCATTATCCATTTTAGATGCGTCGGCGTATGACATATCCATCCAGCTAATTAACGGCGCGTAAATCTTTAAAGGTTTCCGATAGATAAAGGTTAAGTTTCTATCATGGTAAACTTGAATAGCGTTGAAGAAATGAAATGCTACCAAGATTTTCTTTCTTGACAAAATAATCGCAAAAGATTGTAGTGGATTAAATTTTTCGGATGGTTTTCCTTTTTATTTGTGATATCCTTTTCCTTTACTCTTTGTGATATCTGCAAGCAATAAACGATTATTGCTGTAAAAGACTTTGGAGAACGGTTGTAGCTTACCAAATTGAAAATGTTGAGGTAGAACTGGGTGCACCGAGTTTTTTTAAATATTTTAAATAGGCGTAGTCGAAAACGCATGAAGAATTTTATGAATAGCTGGACCGTTTAAAGGCTCAATATAACTTTTGACAGATTTTCCTTAAATTTTCAAACAATAGTCAATTAGAAATAGAATCCATGATCGAATAGCTCTAAATAGTGAGGATGGATGTACGAAGTATCGTAAAAAGCAAAGTATTGCTTAGACGAGACAAATTTAGTGATGAAAAGGCTTAGATTTTTTCATTATTTAATCAGCGAGAAAAGGACATGGACCTTTGGAATTGTTCTCTTCGTCCACTTAATTGATAAAGACATTGTTAAAGAAAAAGCATGGAAGGACATATTTGCGTTTCCGGGATAAGTGAAGTAATCCGCATTTATCCAGAGAAATTGCTGAAATTTGACAGAATATTTGTAAAAATTTTTCATATCATAATCTGCATAAATGCAATGATCAGCTTCGTTGTAGCTAGATATTACTCGGCTAGCTTTATTTGAGACGATTTACTTTAACTTTATTTAGGATAAATTATGTACAGTGGAGATCCCTGTGGAATCCCATTACTTAATGGATAAATACGCGTTTGATTTTGATACAGAATTCTCCTTTAATAAGAAACCCGTATAAAATTTTAAATTTTAGGATTTACTTTCCAAATTGAAAATTTTTCCAATAAGTCATGGGATCGAATACGGCCAAAAGCTCGAAAATAAGCGCTAAAAAGTACATGGTTGCGGCATGATACCGCATTGCTAGCAAAATTATCGGAATGCAACAGGCAGTCAATACGCTGTCAGCACGCTGTCCTTTTTTAAAAGCACTTTGATTATGACGAATGAAAATGTTTTTTGGTAAAAACCAAGACGGTCTATTTGCAATGATTTTTTCAGAGAATCTCTCCTTGAATGAGAGCAAAGAAATTAGAAATTCTTACTGTTACAGCCGTTTTCCAATTTTATGAGCTATGAGCCGTTTTTAAACTATTACTGTAAAAATTTGCAATACGTTGTTCTAAAACTACAGGTGCGTTAGTAACCACAGAGTAGGATATTCATTGAAACCAGGCGACTTTTCCTGAATGGCCCACAGAGAAGATTTGTAGGAAAACAAGTAGGCGTTGGTTTTATTTTTTTTGGGATGTCAAGTTTTCTTTTTTATTGGGAACGTTTTTTTGATTATTCAACTTTTGGATTTTGTTGAGTTCAGTAAAAAATAAATAAAAAAAAAAAAAAAATTAATTTAAAAATTTTAATAATTAAAAAAAAGATATTCCCAAATAAAAAAAAAAAAAAAAATATTCCGTTGAAATATGTCATCCGTGAAGTAAAGACTTTTTTTTAAATAATCTAAAAAAAGAAGAAAATTGACAACCCAACGCGAGTGCACTAAATAATCCAGTTCGCTAATTATATTAATGTTGTGACCGGACTCCTGAGTCATTTGTACCCTTAAAGAAAGGACATTCCCATTACAAAAAAAAAAAAAAAAAAATTATTATTCAGTTGAAATATGTCATCCGTAAAGTAAAGACTTTTTTTTAGTAATCTAAAAAAGAAGAAATTTTCCAATCCAACGCGAGTGCATTAAATAATTCAGTTCGCTAATTATATTAATGACGTGACCGGACTCCTGAGTCATTTGTACCCTTGAAGAAAGGATATTCCCAATATAAAAAAAAGTATTGAGTTGAAGTATGTCATCCGTAAAGTAAAGACTTTTTTTTTAAGTTTAAAAAAAAAAAAATAAATAAACATTTCTTACGACACTTAAAGAAGAGCTAAAAATAACTAGAAGCAGATAATTTTAACCAATTGAAGATCGCTTGTTTGAAAAGAACCAAAAACACACAATGTGTGAAAATATGCACATGCAAGCCGGTCAATACGAAAATCAAATCGGTGGAAAATTTTGAGAGGCTATATCAGATGAGTATCGCATAGTCGCCACTGGCACGTATTACGGTGACAGTGATTTGCAACTGGTGTAGAAAATCAAAGAGCGGACGTGACAGCGGTTTCAAATTAGGTTAAACAAGTTGTATATTTTTTTTTCTCTAGGACGTCGAATGTACATTCGGCGTGACTAGGTGAGTTGTATTTTATATCATTAATATAGTTTATAATTCATAATTTTTACGACTGTTACACAATTGTCGACAATAGGTTAAGACATTTATAATAATTACACTATAATAAAATGTTTGTAAACTAATTATGTTGTTATGATACTGGCTGGCGAAGTAAGTGTACACATAACACACTCACATTCACTACACATCCACTTACATCTTATAAATTATAAAGATTCTATAGGGCAAAATCACTTTCATGAACCCCCCAATTTCGGCGAGCTAGTCAGATTTCGTTAAGAGCCCTTTGAGTTGCTTAGCATGCTACAGATTCAGATTCACATATGATAATTGGGGACTCAACGATTTTAGCTGGAAGAGGGTTGCGTAACAGTGGGCTGTTGTTAGAAATAAAATTTTTAGACTACATAAATGTAGTGAAAAAGTTAGGTTTATCTGTGTTCCTGGACCGTTGTCCAGCGAAAAAATTTGCTATATCAGATCGGCCCGTGATTGTTGGCATGTGTATATTGATTACATTAATGACCACGTCTGGATTTGGTGCTCAGATTCTCTTAATTTTGAACCATAATTTTTGCGGGGATGAAAGTGGGTTGATAAACATAATGAACTTTTCAAAACATTTTCTCTTAGAGACCTTGCGTTGTAAGTTCACAATAGAGTTTGCTCTTTTATAGGCTAGCATATTAGCAATTGACCTGTCTTTTCCACGGTGTCGCTTAGTTTTTGGAGGAAGAGAAAGTTCAATGTGCTGCAATTATGGTGGTTTTTCTCACTTTATTGGGGGATTGCGTAATATAATGTAGCCAATATAATATCATACATCCTAGCCATTTCATGGTTTCTATTCTGAGGAGCTGCGTATATGTTGTTATCATGAAGACAGTTATGACCAAATTTATGCCAAACAGCTTCGTTCTTCAAAACTGGTGAATGGATTATAAAGGAATAATGTAAGGTATTGGAGCTATTTTCGAGCCTACTGAACTTAATGATTATGGGGAAATGATCACTTTGGGAAAGCAGTTCTTTAACAATCTCGTTTTCGGAATTATTCCTGAAAGAAAGAGTGTATACCTTCGGACGGATTTAGTTAATTGTGCTATTTCGTGGCGATTTTACATATCGCGTGTAGCTCTTAAGCGTTTAAAAATTATTTGTCAAAACCGATATTCTTAACCAAAGATATCAAACTTTCATATCGGAACCCAGACATACTTGTAGTTTCTTCGCTTATAACCTTCAGAGACCTGTGAACTACAAAACAGGAAAATTGCGTAATCGGTTTTTCTTTATCAATAGAAGAGTTTACTATGTATTTCGGATTTTGTGCAGGAGGCGAAGTGAACTCATGAGGCGATGAATGATTCTTTTGTGTGAGGTTTTTTAATAAATAGGGTGATAATGGAAAAGGCAGAGAGGGAACGTTACAAAAATATAATATATTTACGTCCACGACTAGTTGTCAGCAGCCAAACAAACCTATTAACCCGATCAATAAAAGTAAGTTGGCGGTTTATCAACTTAGAAAGATTACGAACATAAATTATCTGCGGTAATTAGAGAGCTAAGTTTCTAAAGAAAATGGAAAATTTTAGCAGATGATCTTCTAGCGGATTAACTTCTAAAACAAGGAAAATCGGAAAAAGTTGACCGCATATCAACTCAAATCGATTTCAGATATGAAAAGAAAAAGTCAAGCTTACGGGTTATCGTTGACTTTTAAATTGACAGTTTATCGATGCGAGAACTTTTAGTTAATAAGTGAAAACCGAAATTTATTTAAATAAAAAAAGAAGAAGAATCTGAATAAAAAAATTATCAAATAATTGAAGAATCTAAAAGTGAAGAAAGATAATCCATACAATTAAACATCTCGGACTAAAAGGGAGTGAAGACTCTGACAAATATATCAAACCGAGAAAATACAACCTTAAATAATTAACGATATTATAATAAGTGAACACTAAAGGCAATAGTTAAAATTGTTTAGAAATGTTAAATATGAAGAAAAGTATGTATAATAATAATAGAAAATAGTAAATATATTCAATATAGTACAATGAGAAATGAATATGAACAAATATTATTAACATTAAAATCAAAACAGATAACAATTTAGCAATTCAACAAATAGGAAAATTAAAAAAAACGAACTAATTGAAAACGCAAGTAACAAAATTAAATTCTGTTGAAACTATTACATCTGTAAACTTTGCCCTCAAAAAAAGACAAAGAAAGTAAAAGAACAAAATTCTTGTGCTCTATAATACGAAGTGGGCGCAGTTGATTTCTTTTAGTTTCAAAAGAAAAGTTTTTGTCGTATAGGCATGTGGGTGTTGTAGGCGTGTACTTGAAAAGTGTAGATCAACTCCAAAACTTTTGCAAGCTTGTAGGCGATGTCATAATTTTCGGCAACGGAAAAAAGTTTACCACAAATACTACAAAGCGAAAGCGGACAGATCGACGGACGAACAGGACATATTTAAGTACATTCTATACTTAATCGAGTTTTTTAAGCTTGTTTCTGCGCATTATAAAGGTATTGAAAAAATAATTAAATTTTGATAAATTATAATATTGGGTGCGCGGTCAATTTGACCACTTTTTTGACTAATTAGCAAAAAACCAATTTTGCATTCCGTTTAAAAACTAGAGGTACTTTCAGCTTACGGGGTGGTGTCCTTCGAGCGGTATGGACCATTTTCAATACCAACCTGCGTGCACGAACTTCTAGTATCGGGTTCTGCCAAATTTAACGTCGATAGACTCATTTTTGCGACCAGGAGAATGTTACAACAGACATTACACATGTGGATAGGCGGACGATTGGACTGACGGACTTGCTTAGGTCGATTTAGAATTTGATACTTTGTGGGGTTTCTGATGTTTCCTTCTGAAAGTGGCAAACGGTTTGCCAAAATGAATATACCTCTCATCGTTTGGCGATGGATATAAAAAGTAAAAAAGTTATAATCGGTTGTGACCTAATACGTTATACCCAAAATCGTCTGCCTAAAAAGAACTAAAAGAAGCAAAAAACTAAAACAAGGAACTAGGAAGAAAGAACTAAATTTTCATACTACAACTGTAGGTTAAAAGTAGAAAAGTAGAAATACTCAAAGTGTACAGTACACCAATAATTTGGGCGAATATAAAAGCGTACTTAATTTTACACTATTCGGACAAACGAAATGGAACATCCCTAATAAGAGACTTATACATTCTGAAAGAATACAACTAAACTGTGGAATCATTCTATGTATCAATAATAAAAATCCAATCCACAATCAACAACAATATCTTAGTTCATGAAACAAACCATAACGTTATAAAATTTGAAGATTTGTGCTTGAACACATTCCTGCACTTAAGCAGCCCCTGCGCTCAAGCAAAAGGTCGATGAAACCGAACACTCTAGCAGAAGCCAATGCATTCTCCATACCAGAATAGAATATTTATTACAACATGAAATCCAATTTCAATCTGCCTCAACAAAATATCAGAAGTATACTATTTGCTCTATAGCGCATTTATACAGCACGTCCTTATCAGCTAATATCAAATGTTATGAACAGAAACCAACAATCATATACCAGGAATGGGCAAAAGACGTAAGGAAAACCGCTTTCTCCCACTGTAGGCGGAAGTCACCGCGAATATGGTAGAATGCTTTTCGGTCTAAAAAATGAACCATTTCTACTTACCAAAGGATAGCGCATAATATTGTATGAAAGGTGATAGGAACAGTAAGCCTGGTATGTTTAGACGACATTATAATCTATCCCAGGCCATTACAAAACCACATTAAATTTAAAATAAATATTTGCAAAATTAATTAAATTTAAGTTAAAAATTCAATTGGTCAAACCTGAATTTCTTCAAAATGCACATTTTTAGGTTACCCTACCCCCTGCGGAATCAAACCAAACCCAGAAAAAATCCACGCCATAATAAAATATTTTTTAGGATTATTATGATATCATTGGAAATTTCTAGAAGATTTCCCGAAAAAAAAACCTTTCTTAAATGTTAAAAAAAAAATAAAAGTCATATTAAACGACAAATGCCTTAAAAATTTCAAAACCTAATCAACGACTCCTTAATTCAGTACAGCAATTTTACAAAACACTTTAATTTAACCACAGATTCGATTATGCCTGCTGTGCTATGTTGTCACAAGGCCCAATTAGTGTCGATAGACCAGTTTATTATGCAGGTAGGACACTAACACAGACACCGAAACTAATTATTCAGTCGTTGAAAAAATAAATATTTCAAACCCTACTTTTTTGTCACAAATTTAAAACAGCAACTGACCACAAACCACTGATCTACATAAACACTTTGAAGGAACCAACCTCCAAATTAATCAGATGGAGACTTAAGCTGGAAAAAATTTGCTGGAATTTCAGTTTCGCAAAGATCTCTTAACGAACTTAATCTTCAAATCATATTGCAAAAAAGGGCCGAAAGCTACCCTATTGCTGTAGAAATTATATTCAGGAACAGGCAAGGATGGACTCTACGTAACCACGAATATAACGAAACTGTAATGACGGACAGTTTCGCAGAATATATTCCTCTCACTTCTCTTTCTCGGTACATTCAAAATAGTGAAAAAAAAAAATCCTTCGCGCAAAGGAGGCTATTTAAACTTATACGTTGCAAAAGCTTGTTGCAAAGTATCCAAAATAGGATCATTGACAGATAGACTAGTATACGAATAGCCTATTAGGCGTAATCACAGGGATATGCAAGTGACAATGGAATGTGACAATGCATGAACTTCTGCAATGCTTACCAAATACTCAAGCACTCAAACCAGTATTCGCGGAATCGGAGACGCCAGCACCACAAGTAGGCAATGTCCATATGGACATATAGTTTATAAGCAAGCGAAATATTTTTACCCCAATTGACAAATTCTCAAAATTCGCAGTGGCTTACTTATTAGATTCTAGGAACAGCCTGTACATTTTAAAAAATCTTCAACATATTAAAACAAACGCGTAAAATCAAAAACTAAATATTTCATCTCTAGATTTGTGCAGACCGAAGCAGACTTTTACAGATCCATGCCCAGAACAACTTGTCATAATACTACCGAAAGTATCACTATAAAAACACAATCTTTATATACTACGAAAAGTGGAACGTAAGCATAATTGGCATCTGGTACTTTCTGCAACCTAATATTTATAGCGACGAACAGGAATCCTAAAAATTCCAAAAGTAACCGCTCTGAGCGAAAATATAACATGTGAAACAGGAAACATTAGAAACAATAAACATCCTCATCTTTATATTAGTTTGGGGAAAAAGACATCCATTATTTTTTCGGTAGATGGCTGCACTGATAGATTTCTCGTAAAGTATCGATCAAACAATTTCAGCTTTATGCTTGTTGGAAAGGTGACATTTCGCAGTAAAAAAATTCTTTTGCTGTTTTTTGTTTGGTGCATTCAGTTGTGAGTTACAGCGTGTTAAAAATGGAAGTGAACAAAGAGAAAATTCGGTACATTTTACAGTTTTTCTTTGACAAAGGCGAAAATGCAAGCCTGGCGGCTAAAATTGTGAATGGTGTTTATGGTTTCGATACTGTAACAGCCAATTATGTGCAATTTTGGTTTCGTAGATTCCGTTCAGGAATTTTTGATGTTAAAGATGCACCTCGCACAGGTAGGCCGGTCGTCGAAAATGTCGATAAAATCGGAGAAATGATCGAAGTTGACCGGCATGTTAGCAGTCGTCACATCGCCCAGGAGCTAAAAATCGACCATAAAACAGTTTTAAACCATTTACACAAAGCTGGATTCAAAAAGACGCTCGATGTTTGGGTGCCACACCAATTAACAGAAAAAAACATGATGGATCGAATTTCTATCTGCGAAGCCTTGGCCAAACGGAATGAGATAGACCCATTTCTTAAACGGATGGTAACTGGGGATGAGAAATGGATCACATACGGTAACCCTGTGCGAAAACGATCGTGGTCAAAGAGCGGTGAAGCACCTCAAACGGCCAGGAAGGATTTGCTATGCATTTCGTGGGACTGGAAGGGGATTATTTATTATGAGTTGCTTTCATATGGCCAAACGCTAAATTCTGATCTCTACTGTTAACAAGTGGACCGTTTGAAGATAGCGATTGACCAGAAACGGCCAGAATTGACCAACAGGAGAGGTGTCGTGTTCCACCAGGACAACGCTAGGCCACGCACATCTACAGTGACTCGCCAGAAACTTCGGGAGCTTGGTTGGGAAGTTTTACTGCATCCGCCATACAGTCCGGACTTGGCACCAAGCGATTATCATCTTTTTCTTGCATTGCAAAATTTCTTTAATGATAAAAATTTGGAATCTAGGGAGGATTGTGAAAATCGACTACTAGAGTTTTTTGCAAACAGAGACCAGGACTTCTATGAGAGAGGCATTTTGAAGTTACCTTTAAAATGGCAACAAATCGTACAACAAAACGGTGCATATTTGACCCAAATCGGACAATCCGAAGCATGTTAAATAAAATCCTGAAGTTCATATAAAAATAATGGTTTTCTTTTTCCCCAAACTAATATTAATTATAGTAGTTTTCACTGAACTTCATTGTACAACGGTTATAATATTGTTTGTTTGTTGTAATGTTTACAAATTTTCCGATTTTGAATTGTGAAAAAATAAATTCTTAGTTTTCAACATTTTAAAAATTAAATTAAAAATTTTGTTATAAAAACAATTTTAACTTGGGTCAACTATAATAGCAAACCAGCCAATAGAAAATGGAACTCGTGGTAGCCAGTCAAAACCTTTGCGAAAGACTGCAACCCCTATAACCAATCCGGATTACCGTCATTTTTGGCTGCTGGCGAATGGAAGATTAACGCTTTAAATATTAACTGCCGAACATGAATCGATTGTGCAGAGTGAGAGCCTAAACGCAACCACAAGCATAACTACTTTCAATTGTGGCCATATTGAACATCGTACCGACCGTGTAAAGTTTGCTTCTGCGATCTCAACACTATCCATGATCAATTCACTATACAGCTTATTCAATAGGCAACGCTATTATCTTCGATATTGATGATATTGTTACCTTTGAGCTTACTTTTACAAACACCGATTGCTACTTCAATGCTCCTTAACGATTTTGTGTAACAATAACAACATTAGAGCAATTACTACAGAGACCGATATAGAAGCGAAAATAAAACTGATCTGTAATACTGATTCCACTTTGTAGTTCCTACGAACCCAGTATCCATTGAATCGTCAGCAACTGCCTCAATTAGTAAAGCGAAGTATGAAAACCTGAAATAAATTCGCCAATTGATAAAATAAAACATGTGACTTCGTTCCAAACAGTCAGATTATTTGAAAGAATTTTTTTTGATGTATACCCTGTAACGAGTTTTCTTGGGCGGGGTATAACTCAGTCACTCCAAGGTTCGTTGCAAGAAAATTTAGAATAATAATCCGGACCTTCGGGGGGAATGGTGTACAAATTCCTTGATTTATTATTTCCTTTATACGGGAGAGAAGTACAGCGATGGGTAGAAGCTGGCTATGGCAAGGAACCAGCGAGGTGACCCGACTTCTGGTGTGGCTTGCACGTGATGAGAGATTAACTTCTTATATTATTAAAATTTTTCCTGTTGGATTATCGCGACGCGCTACAGAGAACGGAAACGTTGCCAGTGTCATAGCTGCCTAGGCCGCCAGTTCGTCTCTGGGTGGTCCTTCGTATGTAAAAAGAAAAGGATGTTGCCCCCTCCCAGTCCTTCAGGGATGGCGATTAAGCTGAACCAGCACATCCCCTATCCGTAAGTCAGTAGTCCTAAAGAGTCCTTCAGGAATGGCGATTAAGCTGAACCAGAACATCCCCTATCCGTAAGTCAGTGGTCCTAAAAAGTCCTTCAGGAATGGCGATTAAGCTGAACCAGCACATCCCCTATCCGTAAGTCAAAAAAAACTCTTTATAAAGGTCAACTTGTCAATTTGTCCGTGGGCATTTACCTCCTTAGACGGCTATGACACCAAACTGAACGAGTCTGTGCGATGCGCTGTTCTTTTATAGCTTGAATCTCGCTCCTATTGCCAACATGTTCCATGTGTTTACATATATCTTGAGGTACTATGCTTCTGTATGCTTAGCTTAGGTTGGCTGCAGTCGCAATCCTAGTTACGATTTGCATGATCCTGCTTATACATAACTTGATATCACTTACATCTAGCTTATTATTATATTTGTTCCAATTTCGACGCAACAGGCAACCAGGTACCAAATCGCGTGATTCAATCACCGTTAGGTATGTGAGTGCTTGTGCCTTTCTATGCCTTTGTGTTTGCATATGCTTTGCTTTGTGTGTTTCTACATGCTTGGCATGTGTGATCGTGTCTTTGTACATTTTATGTATGCAGTTTATGCATTGTAGTATGTTCTTATTTTTTTTTTCTACCTAAGTACTTGCTTCTGTAAGTTTGGTATACTCTAACGGTGTTACACATTCTGCGCATTTTACACATAGAGATTCTTGCTGAAGTTTGTTCGTTTTGCATGTATCGATTTTCTACCTAAGGCCAGGTCTGCATGTTTCGTTTGTCCTAACGGTGCTATCAGCTTGGTACATTATTTGAAGATTTAATGTGACCTAACGGTGCTATATCTTTGTCCAATGCTGTTATAGCTTCTGTGTCTGTTTGAGCTGCGTTCATACCGTTTCGATTTTACTTAATTGTATAAGTCGGATTGTGCTCTTATACTTATGTTTTAATACATCGTGGGTTCTTAAACCTATGCTCCCTACATTTGAGTTCTTAACTCTTGCTTTTTTTTTGCACATTGTGGGTTTTTTCCTTATGCTTTTGGACACTTTGTGTTTTTTTCTTATATTTTTATTCATTTGAGTTTTTAATTCTGTTATTAAACATTTTGAATTCTTACGTGTGTTTATACTTTTGAGTTTTTACTTGGTCTTTCATATATTTGATTTCTTAATCCTGCTATTAAACATTTTGGGATTTTACTTGTGTTCATATTTTTGAGTTTTTTACTTAGTCTTTCCTACATTGGAGTTTTTAATTCTGCTATTGATCATTTGAGAATTTGAATCTAAGCTTTTATTCGTTTGGGTATTGATTTCTTGAACCTAAGCTTTTCTTTTCTTTTACATTTGGGTCTTTGACTCTGCTATTAAACATTTTGGGATTGTGAACCTAAGCTTTTATACATTCTGGTTCTTGGCTTATGCTTGTGTACATATTGATTTCTTGGGTCTAAGCTTTATCTTCTTTTACATTTGAGTTCTTGACTTATGCTGAAAGAGGTTGTTCATGCTTTATTACCCCAGACAGACGTTTACGGACAGCTCGGACTGACAGGTGGTTCGCTGTGGGTAGCTATTTCAGGCGGACGAACTTGTATTCCGTAAGGAAGCAAAAACGCTTCCTTACAACCCTTATTATCTTTGTTTTTAATGATATAGTACTATTGTTGTGCTTAATATCTTATTAATAACCAATAACTTATCTGTCGCAAATTAACGTTAACGCTTTAAGTTTCATATATATACAAATTCCTGAATTTATATCTCCAATAATCGTTTCAGCTTTTGGTTATTCAAGGAATAATCATAATATGTTACAATCATTTATTCGCCTTAAGGCGATCTACGAATGCGAACAGTAATACTGAACACAACACAGACACTGACCGCAATACAAATGTTGGTTCGACTTATACCTCCGCTAATTTATAATATTACGAAATTCACGACCTATCTTGTGTTATTTTGGACGAATTGTCTCTATGCATGGTTTATTCGCGTAGAAATTTTTTAGTGCCAAAATCACAAAATACGATCATATATCATCATTCACTGCATCAATTGTTGACATTATTCAAAATCCTTCAATTAATCATAGGAACCAATTTTTAAAACGCAAGCTCATTGAAAGGTTTTCTTTAAGCGAAAAAAAAGTATACAAAATTTTGAGAGATCTAGAAATTGGCGACCATAGCCGTCAGAATGTCACCGTCCTCTAATTATTCTGGCCGGTTACAATTTTGACTTTTGACCACTTTATGAAAACAGATGTGGATCCGTAGATTGCCAAAAACATTAAAAATAGCCTTAACAGCGTTGAATATAGACGACATCTCAGAGTTATTCAAAATAGCTTACATATAAACGATTTTCGTATAAATACATTAAAAAGTATTCTAGAAAATCTCGTTCTAGTAACAACCAACATCTACGATAGCTTTAGTAAACCTTCTGAACATATCTGCAAAAACAGCAAACATACTCTTATTAAAAGAGGTCTCTACAAAGAAGTTTTAGTAAACATCTCGACAAAGAAATTTTAGTAGACATTGTTGCAGCGGGCGTTCCGCAAAAGCACAAAATTGGGTTTGCAAATATCATATCTGTTTTGGTAGTAAAGCCAGGTGATGTGTGAAAATTATGTAATTTCAAAAACATAAAGTATCAACCTAAGGGCCGCCGTTATTATGGCGCCACATAACGGGTTTTGGGGTCACTCAAGTAGTCGCCTCCTTATTTATTTATTTATTTATTTATACAAGAAACTCAACTAAAACAAAATGGCAGTCGAGTTCAATTGACTCTTAAGTAAATCTTAAAATTAATTAATAATAAAACTTAGTATAAGTACAATAAAACAAATAAGGAGGAAAAAAAAAGCATGTACACAACTAGCATAGAGCCACACCCACAACCGATACAGGACCAAATTGCAAGTGAACCCCTAAGCCATCGCAAACATGCATAAGCTTGGCAACCGATAATTGTTAACAACAAATTAATTTTCGACTCATAATGACATATTTAAGGTTAAGTCAGTTTAAGTATGACATAGGTAAATCGCGCTTATTAAGCAATATTGCTTTAATGGACTTTAAAGAGTCCGTTAATGAGAATAGATGATAGACATCATTTAGGTTCTTGCAAACAACTCTGAGCGGGTTAAACAGTTCAAAATTATATTTGCATTGACTAAGCTTTATCAACATAAAGTGCCTAGAGAAACGTTTAGGGACATTAAAGCCTATCTCACGAAGTAATGCGGGCGAATCAATTGCACCATTTATTAATTTGATTAAGAAGGAAACCCCAAGAACAAATCTACGTTTCTCGAGTGACGGTAAGGATAACAGAAGCAACCTATTCTCATAGGGTGGAAGAGGGGAAATCGGGTCCCAACCCAAATTCCTAAAGGCAAACAGCAAGAATTGCTTTTGTATAGATTCAATTGAATCTACGTAGCACCTATATGCAGGAGACCACACAACGGAGGCATACTCAAGTACAAGTCTAACCAAACACGTGTAAAGCCTTTCCGTAATATAAGGATCATCAAGCTCTTTGGACCACCTCTTTATAAAACCAAGCGCGGACCTAGCTTTGCTTAACGAGGACTCAATATGCGAATTGAAACATAACCTATAATCGAATAGAACGCCTAAATCTATGAACGAATCGACGTCTTCCAACCTGTGCGAATCAATGAAGTATTGAGTACTGAACGACTTCCTTCTCAAGAAAGAAAGCTTCTTACATTTATTTAGATTTAGTTTCAGAAGATTGAGAGAGCACCATGCAACCAAATTGTTCAAATCACTTTGAAGATGATGTGATTGCGATTCTACGGAAAAAGAAGAAAACAGTTTCACATCATCATCATACATTAAAATCTTACTGAATTTAATCACGGAGGGCAAATCATTGATGTAAAGATTAAATAAAATAGGTCCCAAGTGGCTACCTTGAGGTACGCCAGACGTCACGGGAAATTCATCCGAGGTAATGAGGTTAAACAAAACCCTGAATGATCTACCATACAGATAAGAGCTTAACCATTCAACTAAGAAGAGAGGTCTAGATTTTAAACCTAAGAAGTCTATGATTAACCATATCAAACGCCTTGCTAAAGTCGGTGTAAATGACATCAGTGCGAGAACCACTAGAAAAAGCCTTGAAAACACGAGAAGTAAACTCCAACAGATTGGTCACCGTAGATCTTCCCTTTCGAAAACCATGCTGGAAAGGAGAAATATACAATTTCATGGAAAAGGCTATATGCTGAGCCACAATTCGCTCGAACAGTTTAGGTAAGACACTCAACTTGGCAATGCCTCTGTAGTTGCCTACTACCACTTTTGTGAATAGGAATAAGGAAAGAAGTCTTCCAACACAAAGGGAAAACACCTAAATTCAAAGACTTATTAAAAATCTTTGAGATAACATCACAAAGCTCGCCAGCACAAGATATAAGTACACGTGAGGGGATCCCATCAGGTCCAGGCGAACAATTATATTTCAGAGAGCTCAATCCTTCAAAAACGTCATTTTCAGATATAACAAAGTTAGGAATTGAAATCGAATTAGAAATCGGATATGGATAATTTACCGATAAATCAAAATTGGCAGTTGAAAAGTTCTGTCGGAAGTATTCCGCAAAGAGATTTGAGGATTCAAAATCATCCGCGGACTCGGAGCCATTAAAAGACACAAACGACGGATTTATGGAGATTTTTCTTTTGGAATTAACGAACTTGAAAAAGTATTTAGGGTTAGCAAACAAGGAGGATTTAACAAACTGAAGGTAACTGCAATAGTATTGGCGGTTGAGGGAATTAAATTTATGCCTTGCAACAGAGTAAGCGAAATAGTCGAGCGCAGAGCCACTTTTCGAATATTTTTTGAAAAAGGTTGTTTTTCCTATTCTTGTAGTATTTAATTGGTTTATTAAACCACGGGAGACCCTTGCTTCGAGGACGGGACTGCTTGATCGGAACGGATGCAGAAATAGCTTGGTTTAATATATTGTAGAACGACGACAGTAAGCTATCAATGCTTCCCTCTGAGAAATCGAGCACAAAATGAGAAAGATGTGATTTCAGTATGGAAACATTGATTTTATGGAAATCATAAAGTTGATATGAAAAATTTGAATTTGGAACGTTATAGAGGTTCAACGAACCAACATACTTGTAATGAAAGGAAACACCCAATGCTGGATGATATGGATCCTCAGGTAAACTAAACGGAAGACAACGATTAACGCAAACCTCAGGACAATTTGCAAAGCAGAGATCAAGAAATCTCCCATTACAATTAGGGGTACCATTGTATTGAACTAAATTATTATCAAATAAGTCATTGAAGAACACAACGGCATTATCAGATGTTGAGGAAGGGATCAAACAGCCAGAACTATCACTGTAAAACCAATTGACTTGAGGCAAATTGAAGTCACCCAACGCAAGGACTATATCGGTAGGTTTAGATTGCTTGGCCACTTCACAAATGAGGGCGGCCTGTTTCTTATATACTGAGATATCCGAATTTGGGGGAATATAGGAGCAGGTCACATATAAGTGTTTCTTAGGAAATTTCATTCGAATGGCGATAAATTCGACATCGGGAGTAGTTGGAAATTCCAACGAATAAGTGGGGAGTGCCGTAGAAATAGCAATTAAAACACCACCACCATTGCGATGCAAACGATCGTTTCTGAAAACTTGAAACGAATTATGGAAAAGTTCCGACGAATGTAGATCCGGCTTCAACCATGTTTCAGTGAAGACCAGACAGGAAAACTCCGTGCTCACTGAATTTAGGAAGGTAGAACGAATTTTTGAATTTAGGCCCCTAACATTTTGATAAATGAGAGAAAATGAGGCTGAAGAAATATTTAGTTTTTTGAAGGGGAAAGACCTACTGCATTCGCATTACGGGGTCGGTCCCGAGGGATAAATTCCTTAATTAAGGATCCAACCGGCCACAAAGGTTTATTTAAAATCAAATCCATATTTTCGGTCGGAACTAGAATTTTAAAAGATGAGATAGCTCTAGATTGAGAAGGACCCAGTTTGAAAATACTAACTCGCTTTAAATTAACAGAAGTTGCTTTCGCTGCCAGATAACCCTTTATGTTTTCAACAGATGTATCTGGTGCCAGCCTTGACACAAATATTGCCTTTCTGGGAGGAACTGCCTTCAAGCATATGTCATCAGTACTGGGAGCAGCAGGGCTGGGGAGTTATGAGTTGGGGAAAATATAGAGGGGGTAACCACACTTGCACGAGCAGCTTGTGCGACCTGCTCAGTTTGGCGACCAGCATTTACACTCGAACAGCGAGGAGGAGAGGACGATTTACTATTACCCTTATTAGATTTGGGCGATAACGCCTGAGAAGATTGAGTGACATCTATGGGAGGAGATACCCTTGCCACTTCAGCATAGCTCAAGCCAGAAGGACTTCTATTTGTAACATTTATGTTACCAACCAACTCAGCCGTAGCAGAAACACTAACATTATTTGTAGCCTTTAGGGAATCGCTAACTTGCACCAACGAAACGGTCTTAGGAGGTGACGAATCACACGCTACGCTACGCGTTGAGACTTTGTTAGCTGGAGAGGAAGATGACTGCACAATATACCGACATTCATCAAACCTAGTCTTGATTAATTCAAACTTCTCCCACAAAGAGCCGAGATTTTTGCTCAAATCTGAGAAACAATTTCTCGTCTCCGTGAAGAGTTTGTAGAAATCAATGTCCCGCTTTCTACAGTCAGGACATGACCATCGTAAACCTTTAGAAGGGTCAAGGACTGCATCAGCAGGACGGCCGGTAATACCAGCACACTTTGCATGTCCAAAACGATCACACAACCAACAAGAAATGAATCGTTCAGATTCAGGGCCGGTTTTCGCACGACATGGAGTAAATAAACAATCTATGTCCATTCAAAACAAAAAAAGTAGCTTATGAAGGAAAGAAAAAGAAAAACAAAAAAAAAAAATGTTTTTTTTTTACGGCACAAATTTTTAGGAAAATTAAAGCAAATTTCTCACTTCCCTGCCTACTGTAAATATAGAGCGAAAACTAACGAAAACTGTAAACACAAATTAACGGGCAAAAAGAGAGACTTTTACTAAGAGCTCAATTGTTGCGTACAATAAACCAAAATGATTTTTTCACATAAATGTTTACTAAATTCATATACATTAAATTCATACTTTATTCTTTTAGGGAATTTTTTAAATTTAAACACGAATAAAGCAAAAAAGCTAAGAAATACACTAAAAAAATTGAAATATTTGTTGACAGAATAAAAACGCGACTACAAGACGCACGCAGAGTTGCCAAGTTCTTTATTCGATAAAGAAAACAAACTACATTTCTTAGGGGTTCTACTAGTCAACGAACTTAGATAATATAAGCCTTCGCCCGTAGTTATTCTAGCACCAACTAACAGTTCATCCATTTCTATTTTTGACAAAAAACTCTTTAGCATTAATTTCGATCTACTTCGAGAGTTCCCTTTTGCGTTAATAGTAGCTGATTTACCCCAACCCATAATTGGCGTAGACTTCTTATATGAAAACTTTTGACCGAGGCTCTCACTAATTTACCTGTGAAAGCTGGACCAATTTTCCAATTTATTATTACCCAAACTATTCTCCGTGGGCAAGAAACCCAGTATCGTTAACGAATTCTCTCCTTTATTTTCGGAACCAGACTACAACAAACCCATTAAACATTCGCCTGTCCATAGAGTAGCGGACTAGATGTGGATTTACGAAACGAAATTCGCGGAAAATGAATTTCGATTTTTGATTTAGTTGGGTATACGCACAATTTCCATATCCCTTTTTTGTTCGGCACTAAGTTTATAAAAAGAAACCCAACAACTGGCGACCATGTGGCGGTGCTCTTCATCCGCTTTATGAGGAAAAAACAGAGCTCTGACTTTTTTTCGAAAATATTATCAACTTCTTAGATGAAGCTTAGTGCATTCGATACGGAGCTAGTACCAATATTTGCTCGTATCAAAAATTATTAATACTTCTAAGAGTGAGGAGAATTTACAGTTTACACAGATCATAAGCTTCTAACAACAGCCCTTAAATGTGAAACAAAAAAAGACCTAGGCAATTTAACATTCATTTGACATCAGACGTATAATACATCCGAGACGTAGCGAATATAGTAGCCGACATTTTGTGACACGCTTACGAAGTTAACGTTATCAGCGGAATTGGCTAGAACCTTAAAGCATTCAGGCTGAAACGAAAAGAAAGCTCCGAGTTAAGCCTAAAAGTCAACCTGTAAATAACTCATTTAATTTAGGACTAATAAAGGTACAATTTATCAACTTTTAGGGTGACAACAATCACTCCTACCCTCAAGCTTTTCTTGCGAAAGATAATATTCGAGAAACAATATAACATTTCTCATCCAGGAAAATAAGCTACCCGCAGATTAATTACTAAACGTTATTATTAGCCAAAGGTCATCAAAGATATCAATCGTTCGCCATCGGAATGTATAAAATGACAAAAATCTAAAGAAAATAAACGCACCAACCCCCAATTAGTAAGATCCCCATTCCGAAAGATTGTGTCGAACACATAGTTTTTCACTCTAAAGTAGACTCCTATATACAAACTGTTGTAGATCGCTGTACACGTTGACCTGACACTATTCACCTTCACTTACAATCATTTCTACCTTCTTGAAAAACTGCATACGTATCGTTGGAGTCCCACTTACCATCACGACTGATGAAGCTCGACAATTCACATTTCAAACGTTCCCTTATTTGAAAAAATTTTGTGGTTCACCTAATAATACTAATACTTCCGCATATCATCCATAAGCAAATAGTATAGTTAAGCGGCTACACCGACAATTAAAACCAGCACTCATGGCTCGAGACGATGTTACGTACGATAAACTACCAATATATTCATAGGAGTCGCACCTAGTCTGCTATTATATGGTCAAACTATCGGATTACCAAATGATTTGGTCAAATCCCAATACTCGCCTAAAGAACATCTTAACATCTTTTCTTCTTAGTTTATTATAAAACAAAAATTTCTAAAATAGCGCGTATATAGTGATTTTTTACTAGAATACGTTGTATAACAGTTATACTTCTATAACCTTATTAATTGTGCAGTACAACAATATAAAAGTTTAGGGATTGACTTCAAAGAGAGTAAAAATAGATAGCTGTTTCCATATTGCTGTAATTTCTGCATCACCCGCCAGCCATGAAACATTCTCAATCGATGCACATGGAACAAATAACATGTACTCTAGGACTGTTCTACTGTCTATCTATCTTATTCACACAACACTCCAAATTCTGATCTAACTATCTATTTAAAACACGACAAGAAGATTGCTGACCGTTGTTCGATGATATAGTTTGTGTCCTTTTTTGTTTAAGTTATTGCTAACCTGTTAAATAACATCAGCAACATAAACAGAGTTTTAAATTTTATTTTTTCTGATAAGCTGTCCGTCCGTCTCAAAAATCCTACCGTCAACCTGAAGAAATTTAATCATGCTTGAAATGTCTCTTTATCCGAAATTGATTCTGAATAATCTTCTGGTTTATCGAGAAAATAACGGCTGCGAAATAACAAGAACTCACTATTTAAAAATTTTAAAATGAGTGAATACGCACTCAAACGTATTCTGTAGTTCCGGTGTAAGAACAGACATAATTCTTCTTATGTAGCTTGATATTTCAGTTAGTGAACTAAACTTAAGTCAAAGAAGCCTACTAAAAATCATAATGTAAAGTCGATATTTGAGTAGAAAACTTGTCAACCAGCTTGGTTCATGTTAGCGTCTTCAGATATTTCTGCTATAATAACTTTTTTCGAATGAAAGTTACAATATTTTCTCTTACATTGTATATACTGAGGATGAAGTACTATTAAGTTCAAAGTTTTTTGAACTCTTCTTCTTAATGACTTCTCGAAAAACTGTGCAGTTGGTATCTGAATAGTCCTTGGCAAAAACTTTGAAAGTACTACTCACAATCCACCGCTTGATTTACTTTTAAATAGATTAACATATAGACGCTATTAAAAATGTTTAACTTTCATTATCAAACGAGCATTTACTTTTGGCACTCCGTTCATATCTTTCATAAAACAAAAAAATTTTACCGAAGAGACGCCATATTTACAAAATCCTAAAGATCATAAGATATGTATCGATACCATCACAATTCTACGTAGCAGAATCTTACAAAGATAAACATAAATTAGTTGCTAGCAAAGTCATTCTTGATAAAATTATGGAGATAAGAGTCTTATTCCGAGTTTGAATATATCAGTGGAGAAAATGAAACCGTTTGAAATGACTTAAGATAAGACTAAAGGCGTGTCTTTTCATTATATTAAGCTTATATTCATTGTATTATATGAATCGTTTCAATTGTCTTATATATGAATAGAGAAAATTATGCAAAGAACTTTCTACAAATATCTTGTCAATCAATGAGTAATATATGATTCTTAAGTGTAGTCTTTTTTCTCTAGTTGGTATATTCTGTACTCAAACACATAATGTATGTGGCCTCCCAAGGACCCGTTTTATTTGCTTACATTCCGTTAAAGAGTGATATATCATCAGATATGTTAACGGTCTCAATTGTTGTTGCCTCCATTTTACTTATTTTCCTTTCATTATTTCATTTATTTAAATTTTTTCATTTAATTTGTCAGCATAAAATATAATGTCTTCAATTTTTATTCTAAAATGCAGATTTGTCAATTTCGATTTTTCTTGCAATACATAAGGACCTTTTATATTATGCTTGATCTAGCACATAGCTCTTATTTTGCATCCGATGTTATCTTAGCGATTCCAAAGTGTTTTGTTGTTTCTATTATGAAACGTGCAACATGGGCAACTGATTTCCCACTTAAACTATGCTTAAAGTTTGAAAAACTTCATCATTTGGCCTACTTGAAATGATTGCAAGATCGATAAGTGCTAATTCCACAAATGAGAGATGCAGGTCTTTTTAAAGTTGTTTCAAATAGTATATATTTGAATGCTTTTCATACGTTAAGGAAATTTGGTGGTTGTGGTTTAAGTCAATTCAGTGACTATGCAATATATTCCTTTGGTTGTCTTAACATTGCAAAGCTTCTTGGAACTTTTCTCCCTCTTTGCGAGCACCTCTTGTTCGCATTACTTATGTAATGCACGCACATGTACTCTACCTTAAATTCGTTAAAAATGCATTGGAAGATAAGTCAAATACGACTTTCACGCAAATTGTTGTGTAAAACAAATAGAGAGAGCCGTCTATTTTTTGCTATGTTTTGGCTTCCGGACATGTTATTGTGATGACAATAAGCTTCAGGAATGACGTTTGGCAACCTGGGCCGCATCTTGCTTTTTTTATCCACGACTGTAAGAGGGGGTATAATCATTTTGTTTTTTTTTTCAAAATATATGTAAAATCCAAAAGGAATCTTCAGAGACGCTACAAAGTACATATATTCGTGATCAGCGTGAAATTCTGCGTTGGCTTAGTCATGTTCATCCGTCTGTGTATCTGCGTGGTATGCGTTGTTGGCACTCCCCTTGTCGGAAAATGAAGATATCGACTTCGAATTTGGTTGAAACGTTAGAAGTTTCTGCACGCAGGTTGGTATTGACAATGGGTAGAGCAGAAGCGCGCAATAGAGCGTAAACCGAACGCAACTCATTTTTTTAACAAACATTGTTGGATGTTTGCTCTTTACTCGCAAATTATTAAAGTCTTTACTTTCGCTTTTTGCTCGGGAATTATTAAAGATGAAAAACATCCGTCGTAACCGTGTGGTACTTTGTTTAAAGTTACAAGTGATTAAATTCTGTTCTTATACCCACCACTGCATTTTCATTGCTTTGAGGTTTTATGCTTATTTATCGTAAGCAAACAAGACAGAATGTTTAAGACTATTTTGTACATTCCTCAAATGAAGACATTTTAGACACCTAAAAATAAGTTAATATTAAAATAAATATGGACACCGCGATTATTTTTTTTAATAATACTACCGATACGGGTATCAACTAAAACATCTTGGAGACTAGAATGCGAAAACCATAGTGGAAGGTATGCGAGATTCGGAAAGTTTTCCCTTTTATAGTAATGAATTTTTAACAATTCATATTCGTAGTTGTTGTAATATCAGTGAAATAAATCAGATAGAAATACATAAATACTATATAAACTAAAAATACTGCTACTAGCAGTAGTGAATGGTTTAAATTATATCAGGAAATAGTTTAATTATATCAAGAAATGCTTATTGTTCTCTTTGCTTGTGTGCAAAATGAAAATATCTCATTTTTGTTTATAAGTAACCTTCGTTTTTGGTTCGGACACTTTTATGCTTACGAAAAGGTGGCTAATTTGTCGTTTCTTCTCGTAATTGGTTTCTTTAATCCTTTTTTAGACAATGCTACTGCAGGTAATACATAATTCACTTTAATTTCTTTTTTATAACAACAGGTCAAATGAGTTGATTATCTTATGTTACTACGAGCTACCAAATTGCAGATTTAGTTGCTTTTTCTTTGTTTTATTCCCCATTTTCTACAAAAACTGCTTCAAGCCCAATTTCGGGTGTCAAAAATTAAAATTCACCTACCTTAAACATTAACGATAACGATAGCGTTAGCAATTCCATTGCCGATAGCTCCGGGCGGTGCTTCCCTGTGTGTGCATGTTAGGAAGGCTTCATTTATTTCATTAAGTAAGTTGGACTATTTTACGCAGGTTGCTATAGATTGCAATGTGCTTACACTCTGTGTATACAGTCCTTGATCAGAGATTTAGTTCCCAAAAGCGGAACAGCTGCGGTGGTGCCTTTCTCCTTTTG
This sequence comes from Glossina fuscipes, assembly GCF_014805625.2. NCBI lineage: Eukaryota > Metazoa > Arthropoda > Insecta > Diptera > Glossinidae > Glossina > Glossina fuscipes. The sequence goes on from NW_024003752.1 coordinate 506,264, forward strand.
AATTATTCTTTCGACGTTAGAGATTATGACATGCTCGTAATAAATGAACCTTAATACAATTTGCAGCAATAACCGAACTTGACATCTTAATTTCACTAAGGGAGAATCCGGAATCCGTTTTAGAAGTATTGAATGTTTATGCGCGCTAAATATTAGCCCACATATTAAAGGCTATGAATTGTGTTTCCAAATTCTTACCAAAAGTTTCTATCGACTCTTGGAATTGCATGTTTGTAATAACGATAATTTCTTCTACATGCTTTCTACTTTTAATAGATACGCGTTTTTACTCACTTTCTTGCTTTGTAGATATTGTTTCTTTGTGACTTTTAATATTTCAAATTTCTTTCGTCAAAGTATCGTTCAATCTTTCCTCTTCATCATTATTTAAACTGGTTTCCTTTGTAATGAGCAACGCTGTTTTTCCATCTGGTATCAAACATCCTATCACCCGCGTTGCAGCTGATTGATTTTGTCAGACCGATAGTAATACCAAGACCCTCGCGTTCAATATTATCTCAATGCTCTTAGAGTTGTAACAGAGTGACACAGCTCAACGGAATATTTCTACTAATAGCATAAACCCCAACCCATTTTACTGTGGCCTTCAGCATATAATGCAACATTGAGTGAGCCGTATTCTCCAATTCTTTTTATATGCTTTGTTCCTATTCTTATGTTTGCGAAAGGCTCAATAAACGCAAAGTTACGCTGCGCTTCTGACGAGCTCGTGCACAAGGCTGTTATGGGCTTTATTTTCTTAAAGCACCCTTTTTGTGGACACCCAATACTTAGTTATGATTTTCTGATTAAGATTGATATTTTAATCTTAGATTTTCAAACTGCTATTAAGCGTCACTTAATTCGTTTCGCTTTTATACACGCTCCAATGGGACTTTTGATGATGATTGCATAATATATAAAAATTTGCAAAAATGTGTTTTGCAAAATAGAATTAAGTTTTGTCTTACATTTGTCTTGATGTGCCGAGAGGGTTTGTACAATTGAGTTCGATTTCGTCATACTCGAAAAAGGCTACTAATATCTTTCAATCCACATTTCTCAAAAAGCTCTAAGATATCATTATTGCGTACCATTTTATTAACTATGGGAATATCTTAATGCTGACTTTTGGCATTAACATTGCCTTCTGTAAATCGCAATTATTGCTTAATATTATAATTACAATTAACAAATTTTCTTTTCACCAAAAAGGGACAAAACTTTAATCAGGCTTTCCAAATCCAATACTGTTGTTATTTTTTTTTTTTTTTTTTTTCATTTTGACCAAGAGACTTTTTTTTTTTTTTACATCAGTTAAGAACTTTGTTCCGAAGTGTTTCTTTAGAAACCCTTATATATATATAAGCGAATCGTCGACCACAAAATCTATCGGATTTCAATTTATGCTACATACATACAAACGGTTGCTTAATACACTGAAATTTCTCCGGGTTTTAAAGATTCTTGATGATTCAAAACAGTAATCGTAAGATCGCTATTGCTAAAAAAGGTTTTCTCAAATTTGTATCGTCTCCTTCATTTTGTACGTTTTCGGTTTTTACATTTTGCGTGATCTTGGAATTCAGAATTTTATATTTCACGCTTTGCAAGTGAAGATTGTAAAATGATCTCCACAACAAAAAATATTGATTTTCTCCTCGAAATCAGTTTCATCATTTTATAAAAACCAGCTCAATATTTAAAATTATATACTTCATTAATTTTGAATTTTAACAAGAACTACCGAAACTTAAGTTAACTGATCTAACTATGAACTGGTTCAGGTCATCTTATTATTTTAAGACGTTAGGAAAAAGTACCGAAATTCTATATATCATAAAAAAGCTTTTCAAAAAAACATTATGGATAACCTTGTAGCTCAAAATACGACACGTTGACGGTTTTTAAATTGTCCCATATTATTCTTAACTGATAACTTATGCTCAATTTTTATTCCAAACCTAGTGATGCTCTCTTAACAAACTGAGCTGAAAGCATTTTGAGACAAGCATCCGCTAGAAAGACAACGGACAAGTTATGTGCTTGTCATCCAAAAACAAACCTGCCCTTGTACACTTACGCCAATCACCATTAATGATTTGCGGAAATATTCTTGTTTCAAACAGTTTACAAACTGTTTAATTGAGCAAACAATATTCAGAGTGTCTAAGGTAATCTTCATCATATGTTTAGCGGTCATATTAAAACAAATCAATCAAAGTGTAATTTTGAAGCGCGATAAGCCCCGTCAGGAAATTGTATTTCAGCCAAATTCTAATGCGTGTGTTCAAAGTTTATCATTTAAGAATGTAATCTGTGGAGTCGTTTATGTGCCTAGTTTTGCAAATAGAAAGTTGTCACTGTTAGCATTCGTATATAAGAAGAGTGCGCTAAAACTTCGTCCATATTGTAAAATGAACATTACGTCGACGATATTCTCTGAGATAACTTTGCCCCAAACAAGATGCTTGGAGTACAAAAGCAATCGATATAGGTTTTAAATTTACACAGACTCCCATCAAGGAAAATAATTCCAAATAATACCCTCATCTCGTATTATCAGAAAAACGTTGGGAATTCATTACAACGCACGTTTGGATAATTTTAATTTCAAGCACGACCTATTACCACTATTTAGAGGATTCACGCTAAAATATTTGATCCAGCTGGATGGCTGCATACAGTTATTATTTAATGGAAATTATAAATGTAAATGTAATGTAATGACATAATTAAAGTAAATTTGAGCCAGATGAAAAAAAATTTTATTTGGCCATGCCCTAATACCAGTTCACCGAAAGCCGTTCAGGAAGCAGTATATAAGGACTGGAGGTAAAACCGAGCAATCATCAGAAAAATTAAATAACGAAAGAAGAAGAATTCGCGTAGTACTCTGGTAAGCGGGAAAAAAGCGACGTCAGAACGCACATAATTAAGAAAAATGAAAATAACGGCACTAAACATACCTAGCACCCGAGCGACGTGAGAGGAACCACTCGCCACGCCAAAGATGCGGTATGGATGATTATAAATCTATCGAGTGCAAAAATGAAATTCGATAATTATACGCAGTTGTAATAAATCTAACGTAGTGTATATTAGAGACCGCAAATCAAAACTTTTAATGAACTCCTTCCAAATAAATCTAGGAAGGAGCAAAGAACATGACAACTTGATAACGTAAACAAAAGCTAAAGAAAATGTTAATACGTTTTTATAAAACATGCTACACAAAGCTAAAAATGGTCACATTGTAAACGAAAACAATAAACAAGTCTGATGAAGGAAACGAAAACGGTGAAAGCGGCAGGAATAGTGACTTTTAACCGTTCACTGTTCAGCTGTGTTACTTTTCTTTAATAAATGTACAGCCTCGGCGTGCAGAGATTTTTATATGGAATATTTGTGTACTTAAAAATGAAAAATTTCTTACAGATTTCGAAGAAGGTGAAGAAAAAATTATTATTGGCATAAGGATGATATCGCTATATTAATCAGAGCGAAATTAATGAGTCGTGCTGACGGTAGCGTCTTGATAAAGTAACGCACATCGACCAATTTAGTAGAGGCCCTTACTAATTGGAATTTAGGCTTTATGACTAGGTGGCTACGCAAATCAAATGGGGAGTTAACTCCATTTAGAAGTAAAGCAATATCATTGACGCAACCAACGCATTCTTAATTAACCTTTGCAGAACGTGTTGAGTAAGCAACACACCAAGTGTTCTTATTGAAAGTTCTTTGCCTAAAATGGTACTAAATACAAGTAGCACGTTGCTCAGTAGCCTGGATACTGCGTTGCACCTGCTAAAATGATGTATGTCGAAATAAGTGCAGAAAGTACTGTAAAGTAAACATCTTCTGTAGTTTAAAACCTATATATAGGGGTTTTTAAAGTATTTTTGGCTAATATCTTGCTATAATGTCAGTTAATGTGGTAAGTGGATCCATGAACTGAAGAACACGACATCTTTAAAAAAACGAAAAGCAAATACATGGTCTAAGTGTATACATGATTTATATTTAACGACCTTAGTAACTCAGATTAATGCGATAAAAAAATATATATAAATAAACACGATATTTGAAAAACTTAGCGTCGCAGACATTACACACAACAGAAGAAAGGGGTTAGTACTAATTATGAAGATAATTAACTCAAATATGCTAATATACTTTATGTTAGCATAACCATATATTCAAAAGCCGTTTCAATTCAATCTCAACTCATCTCTCCCTTCTATTGATAAATCATCAACAAACTAATATTAGTAAATGCTTGATTGATGCGTTTAATATATCACCCAATGTAGGGTGATGTGGTGTAATTGCAGGTCTGATATCAACTGACCTGGTAGTTAAGAAGGGTGATTTCAGTTGAATGAAATTGGCTGTGAGGTTCTAGAGTAATTTAAATGTAAATATATATATAAGAAAACTAATGCAGGTGAAGGGTGGTCATCTTAGAAGGCTAAGATCTCAGAATTAGCTTGTGATTTAAGAGATGTCAAAGTAAGTTAAATTTCTTTTGAATACCAACTTCGAGACCCAGCTGCTTCACAGCTTATTTGCATCGCTACCAGTGTGAAGTCGCTCCCCACTGTCCTATTTGCATCTGTTCTACAATGTAGATAATGTAGAAAATGTGTTTTCTGCGGAAATCGGTTTATGGGATGACGCTAAAGGAATATTAGAGCGGGAATAAGAACATATTCCCGACATATATATCGAGCACTATGCTACTGTCGCCAGAAAAGTTTAGTTTTAAGTTAACAGTTTTAATTAAGACCTGCTAGCAAACAATGTATGAAATGATCATTTATATAGTTAAATTATCACATTTTTTTTATTACCTTTTTGGCTGGCTTCGTGGACCCATTTGACTGAACGTTTCTTCCGATTGCAATACATAAATTGTCCTTTCGATTTTTGGTTACTAATATCACCCAAGGACTGCGATATTCTGCGCGCAAGTTCGATTTGATCTTCCACTGTAGGATGCAACAGAGGACAGTAAAATGCGGACGACCCATAGAGCTTTCCTATGCACATTGAAAGATAAAAGAGAAAAATGAAAAGAAAGAAAAAAAAAGGGGTGTGGGGGGGAGAGCCAAAAGGCAGAACGTTAGATTCAAATAAAAAAAATTACTTCTGATCTTAACAAAATACAAAAGGCCAATACATTTGCAAATGCTAGTTACTTTGTCACGTTCGTTCCTAAGAATACATAATGGAAAATTTTTGCAGCGTTTTCCCGACGAATAGACTTAGAGTTACGAAACTTCCATAATTAATTAAGGCAAAAAAATAACCAAAAATTCTGAGGAAATTTGCTAAGTATTACCACATGGCATCAACTAAGCCTGAGGTTTGTGAAAAATTTCTTAAAATTCGTAGTAAAAATGCTTTACCAAAATAGGTAGCGCTCGTATGCTCGTTTCTACTCTAAAAAATTTCACTGCTTAGAAGGCGTCTCGTTCTAGTCAAGCAATTATAAAGTCGGTGATATTATTCAAAAACTTGAGGACGACTAGATCAATTTATCTTGTACGCTGTTAATGCTTTGGAACGGTTGGAAGAAAATCGTGCGTGATGAGTTGCTCAAATTTGGCTGCACCACTAATTCCACTTTCTAGTGACAACAACCAAGGTGATTAGGAAGCGCGATTGATATGAAGTGTGCAGAATTTTTAGTAGAAAAGATGTCGCCTACCATCACGGTAATGAATATTAATGATACGGTCAAAATTAAGAGAGGCTGGCTGAAAAGATGATGTTTGTTTTGGTCTCTACACTCTGGTAAAGGCGTAAATCTTACTTCTAAAAAGGCCTGTAAAAATGACTATTCTGTTTCTGCTTTGTTTTTGTTCATGAAGTTCTATAGTGAAGAAAAATTACAAAAAGTTATGGGTCAATATGGCCCACATACTGTTCATTAAAGCTCTTATAAGGTCCATAACAAAAATATTTGTTTGAATATCCCGACAACATTTTTCTTGGCTCAAGATCAGCTTAATACGATACGTTTTAGTAACTGATATTATATCGAATGCCTATGGATATTCATTTAAGCAATACGAACACAGCACGTGTTGTGCCCTAAATTGCAAAGCTAATCTAAAATAACTGCAATGTCTCGCATTAAAATTTTTAGACTATGAAGCTTCTTCAAAACTTGAGTCCCCAACTCTTAATTTTAGCACCATCAATAGTAAGTAACTTTCTTTGGAAAGTGATATAATTGGTAAGAACTTCAACGCAGTGAAACTAACCAAACAAAAAAAAAAAATGATCGGTGAATATTTCATTACGTCAAAAAGAAGCGAGAGATATTTTAGCAGATCCTGAACTTAATTAGAAACAAATTCTGTTAAATAAAAAGTCCAGTTTACAGTTTTGGCAGATTTTTATCTAATTATGACCACCAGTTTGTTATGATGAAAGCGTTCGCTTTTAAAGCAAACCTCTTGCATTAGTATTTAGCTTTTTAAATAAAATTAAAAACATCTTAAACTTGAGTTTGATTTCTGACTTATTATTATTATTAATTTAGCCAGAAGCTAAATTCTAAAACTAAAGTCTTACAGCAGTAGCATCTAAGGCATAATTAAAAATTTCATTTAAATCAGATGAAGTCACGTTTACGCGTAAAAATCGAAATTAGTTTGTGGTAGAGTTTCAGGCTGGGCAAATTCTGTATGATTGTTTTTGAATGTTTAAGCAGTACGGTGGTAAGCACTGTTACCAAAGCCTTATTTTTTTTGTCCACTATTAAGTTGTACCGGAATAAACCACATTTCATTCCGGACATATTGCAAGGTTATCATTTTGTTTAATTTTCACAGAAATTTTGGCAAAATGGGCCAATATTAGAAAGCTCGATTTATTCAAATTTAACCCCGCGATAAGAGAGAAGACAATTTTAAAAGCTAGTCTATGTTTATAGGTGGTAATCAACATAGCAGCTTATAGGCATAAATAAAATTATCCTTTTAATTACGTTGATGTTTTACATATATCTTTTATTTAATTTGGTGTGACAAATATTTGACAAATCCAATATATCCGCTGTAGTAAGAACAAAAAGTTAAGTTATTTATGCATGTTCGGTTATGTTTTAGATATGAGCACGATATAAAATATATGCTGTGTTTTGAATACTTACTGTTCCTCGGGAAAATTTCCTTAGTGTCTTCGGCCGGTGTAAAAATTTTACTTAAATTAATTTTCCCTGAGAGGCTGGGTGATACCTAAGGCGAATTTTCGAAAAGCAATTTATTTTTTTAGTTAATTTTACAGAAGTTCATAAGTTTTTTTCAAATCTTAGAATAAGTAAAACGGGTTTCGAACTCAAGAATTATTACATTTTTATTGATATTATAAATTTACTTTGTCAAGAATAGAGCCCAAATTACCATAGCTTGCGATAATCAGAGTGCGAGTGGTCTAAATCTTACAGAGACCTCATGTAAACTTTTCGATTTATTTCGAAGTTTTTACATCTACTTAAATTTTACATCGGTTTAATAATTACACAACACAGATTTATTTTTAACAAAATCGATTAAATTGGTTTTCCGAAGTTTATGACATGAGCTGAACCCATAAATTAAAATTTTTTGTAAATGTTTGGGCGCGTAGTTAGAGAGAAGCAAAACGTGGTGATAAATTGAAATTTTCGTTTGATTAGTCAAAATATTTCTTCAGCTGTGAATTAGATAAAAGATAACTTTTTATTACTATTCCAACTTTCCTTACTTTTTTGGGGAATCGCATTGTCATATAGCGCGGAAAATGAATGGGGTTCATGTAGTTTCATGTCGTTTAAACACGAGGCTGTCATTCAAAATGCAAAACTGGTCTAGAGACTTCTTCTTAAAGATTGTCGAAAATTACCACATTGCACCAACGAAAGAATCTTTCCATTAACTTATAAATGAAGACAATGCTGCAACGTTCACAAAGGAATGTTCGTAAAAAATGGGCCAAAGCCAAAATAATTTAGCCAGTTGGATTACACCGAAAAAAAATGAACTCTTTCTATTTTTATCAGGTGAGTTTTATCCCAACCATTAAGGCATCGAAATGTTTGCTATAAAACATTTATTTGATCGAATTGACCAGACACATATTTCCGAGGAAATACCAGTCGGCAATTGTTAACATGGTTTTCTGTTGATTTAAAATGAATAGACATCATAGATTGTTAGTTTTTAAGGAACAATGCCGGCGTTCATATTTGACTGCATTTTTTTTATATATGAAACTTATATAACATTTTTTAAAAATTAATTTTAGGTGCTTACTGCGGTTACGCTTCTCATTCACCATTTTTAGCAAATTCTATATTTATTTTTTATTTTGACGGTAGTGATTGTCCTTTGAAAAAAATATAAAAACTTAGTTTGGCAAAGAAAAGGCATTTAACTCCGATGTTAGCAAATTTTAAAATGACATTCGATAATTGGATATTAGATGAGGATGTTGGCTAACCCATAAACAATCCAAAGCGATTTATAAAGTTTCAGCAAGAGAAAAAGATTATTGGAATTACTAAACGGACTTTGCTTTACATGGGTATAAGCGTCACGAATATATCTGAGTTTGATGTCAGCATAACTCCAATTAGCGCTTTGTAAGTGTTATATAGAAAAACTTTTTATTCTAAAATCTTATATCAGGGAAAGATCTAAAAAAAGAAAGAAAAGTTGTGGCGAAATTGTATAATAAGGAGTCTGTTTATAGGGAGTCTCAATATTTCTGGGTTTCAAAAGATGCCTTCTTGCATTCTCGATGTGAATTTATATTTGAAAGAACAAGAGACACAAATGTACAAAATGATTCATTAAGTCAGCTGAAAATGCACAAAAATTATATATTTTAAAACGGTAGATGTCCAATGACGAAAACATTAAAAAACAAATTAATGAAATTTTCTTTTTTCGATGTCCAATAAGTGAAGCTGCAAGTAACACTTACAATGCTATGTAAACATTTCGGCATGTATATAAAAATGAAGTGCATTCATCACTTTGTATGGAAGTTTGGGCGTAAGAAATATGTTTTGGATGTGGAAACAAGCAAATAGAAGGACATGGTAAACCAACCCATACATAATAATAATGATGATAATAGTAATAATAATAACATTAATAAGTAATAATAGTTAATAATAATAATAATAATAAATCATAATAATTAATAATAATAATAATAATAACCTTGCTCTTCTGCCAAATTTGTTTACTTAGGTCGAGCAGGAATTTTTTCTTTGCCGGATCATGGCGGTCGCTTGGTTTAAATCCACGGTTTCGCTCTACTACACAAAATGTTTGAGATTTTTTTAAGCAAGAACCATTGATTTTGTCCATCTCACAATATCCCCCGCTTCCATCATCTTCTTTAATGCTAAGATCATGTAAACTTCGACTTTTAAGCATCTTCACTGCGTTAAACCTTAATTTCACAAATTTGTTGCTTACTAATGGCCGGCATAGTACTCAAATCACGGTAACTGCACTTTGGTTTCAGAGTAAAGTATTTCCGCTTTTTATGTGCTTCTCCACAAAGGTTTGCATCCCATATTTACGCTAATTATAATGTTTAAAAGAATTAGAAAACAATTCTTGTCCACTTACAGGGCATATAGGCGATTCAAAGCAACGAATTCGTTCCTATGAAAGCTTATCCTCATTACATTTTTTATACTTCAAATGTATTTTAAAGACAAATTAGACGTCTTCACAATTTGTATACCTAAACACTCTCAGAAGTTTTTTTCATTAGTGATTTGAAGTGAAACAAATTTGTAGCCACATATAAATTTTCATCTATTTTTGGCATGCATGTTTTTATACCCAGAAAATTTCTAGATAAATATATCGTTTAAAGTCTGAAAGCTACCTTGCAGAATTTATTTTTAGAAGCAATTAATTAGGTGTATAAAACCAAAATTTGCATTACATTTGACATTACCGATATGTGAGCAAGCAATCTTTCGCAGTAATATTCGTTTGAATGTTATAATCTAATGGCTTCCAGTAATTCATTTTATATAACTATTAAACTATGCAGCCCAAATACATAATTTTCACACTCTATTTTTTGAGCGGGAACGCCTCACAGTTTATTGCTTACAAAAGTCCCTTTTGCTTCTGGTCTTCGCGGGAACATAACAATGACATTAAAGAATTGCATTGTTATTATTTTAGGGGATAATAAATATTAGGGTAACATTAATACATTCTTTCATTTATTTCGCGTATCTAGCAGAATCTGTAGTAATATTCAAATTCACTCCGAAGAAAGTTGCAAGTCTGCCTTTCTTTTCTTCTTGCTTTCAAAAGTTTTCAAAATTTACGTAACCACTTGAAAATGTTCGTCCAGTTGTGCTCCTTTTACCAATTGGTTAATTATAGTCCCAAAATTGTAACGTTGATGTTACTTATTCATATTTTAAAATGCTTGAATTAAATGAAGAAATTTGAATAGATTTCGGATGTTTACTTTTTTCCGCCTCACCCGGCACAGAACTAGCGTTACATCTGACTAACAAAAATTGCCGTGTCGCCATACTGCCACATAATCTGTGATTACTTAGTGTACATGTATAAATGTAGATATATACACACTCTTAGCTAACATAACATAGTTGTGAGCACACTTTTTCTCGTCTATAGACTGGTATTAAGCAATATCATAGCGAATGTTCAGCAACAACCAAATAATAAAAAAGAAAAAATAAAAAGCTTGTTGCGAACTTTGGATATCTATAATTTGAAATATATGCATAAGAACGCCGAGCAGTTGTGGTGGTTTATTTTTGGAAGTTGAATCATGAAATGAACGAGGGGGGTATGTTCCACATATTAGTTGTTAATATCAAATTGAAACGTTGATCATCAAATCCGACATTAGAAAAAAGATATCAAGGATGTGAATTTTAGGAAGGAAATTTTAAAGCCACCACCCGTTTTTAAGTCAATTTGACTCCTACTCTAGTATTCGTTTTGTTTACATTTGACAAAAAGGCATATGTATTTATGATTTAGAAACTGACTTCAATTAAAAGTAACAAGGTAAAATAACACTCGTCGTGTCTGCTTATTCATAGTAGAGAGGTTCTGTTCGTCGAACTGTGTGGCTTTGTATAAATCATAATATTAAGTATAAAAATAGAAACGGACAAAATAAAAAAAAGAAGAAGCTATTATTTTTCATAATTAGAAATTTTGCATTATTAGCACTCACTGTCCACAAGCAATTGAGAAAATTATTCGAATATGTTATTAATATATATATGTTTATGTCCATTGTTGAAGTACAAAAAAAATTTTTGTTGCATTGTTATGAGGAGGAGTATGCATTGGACATATCATGACGTCAATATCAGCTTTACTCCTATAAATTCATTACTGAACTTAATCACACCTGCTCACTGGTCAACGTTGTTAAATTTAAAATATATAGTTGAAATTAAACATAAACGCATCTGCTCAAAAGACGGGCAAAAATAGCTTAAAGGCCACGGAATTTTCAAATGATGTAGAACTTAAAAATAAATTAGTAAATAACATACCAACTGTAGCGAACTGTAATCTAACGTTAATACCATATTCACTACAATATATAACAGTATGTAGGAAAATCATCTATCTAGGTAGCTCGCAATTGGTAAAATTGGTCAATGGATTCTTGACATGTTGTTGTAATCTCAACTAGCATATACATCATTGCAACCAGATCGATTTAAAGATTATCACGTATACTTTATGCCGTCCCAAAGCACAAAAATTGCAGATGAAAAGCAAATATTCGCCGAGCTTGGAGTATCTACCAATAATCCGAATGCTTACCAAATGCCACCGATTTTGATTGTTAAATAAGCACAAAAAAAAAAAGAGACGACTAATGTCCTAAGGACATCGATACGCAGTCCATTTACTAATGCGCATTAAGATTTGGGCACGAGAAGGCTATTTTCCACAGGGGCATCGCTTATTCTCACAGTGGAGCGAACACACCGTATCAATTGCTGTCTTATTCTCCAGATATGAGCATAGGCGACTATTATTCGTTTAGAAATTTTCGAAGTATGATTCACTAAAAGTGATTTAGATCAAATGATCAGGTCGTTAAGGAAACTCACGGCCATTTCAAGGATTTTGAAAAATCGTTCTTTAAAAGAGACATCGAAATACAAGATAGGCATTCAAGTAAACATATTTTTTGAAGGGAACTTTATTGATAAATTAAGTCAAATTCTTCCAAATTTGATCTCGGGATTTGTTGATCGACGTACTCAGTGTTTAAAGATTTACATTTAATTATGTAATTAGGCAAATATTTTGCTTTAAATTAGACCTTAAGGGCGCTCTCTCTGATAGCCCAATTAATGGGAAACATGAAATATTTATGTAACATTCGCATCATAGAACGATTAACAGTATTCTCCGCCTATAAGCGCAGTGAAATCATGTACTACTAATTTAAAATATTTTTTTGTAACAAATTTTACCCGAGTTTTTAAAAGGAATTATTTCAGGTAATGTGCACTGAACACATGCAGCAGAAATGGAATCAGAGAGAACTAGTGCTTATGATAGTATGGAAAATACCCTATGAGTATACTGGTAAAGAGGGTACATCTTATAGTTACCGGGTAGATTGTCTGTATTTAGCCTTTAAGTAATGCTTTAATACGCTTTAACAATCTGTATATTTACATTAATATGTTTCTCACATATATTTACAATAATATCTCTTCATTGTTTCTGGTTGCTTACATATTTTTTTCTCAATGTGTACTTGGTTCGTTCTTAATCAAAAACTACAATCTGATGCAGCGCAAAACTATTCACAATGTTGTCTTTCTTAGTCGCCACTCGTAGCAACCTCGAAGCTTGATAAGTTTAACATTAGAACTACCACGTGTATCAATTTTTTGATTTTTTCAACATCCGACGTCTGAAAAAATTAAGTTCCAAAATTTTCTAGGGTCATATTTTTATTTCACTACTGTTATTATTACAGTAATTATAAAGCTTTAGGCCGGGAGACGTTCTAACGTGAGGGCACATCAAAAATGTGGTGAATGTTCTTCCAACATCGATCTGCACGGACAGTAAAAGACGCTGCAGCTAAAGAGGTATAGATAGGTCATATCAATATAAAAGATTTCCTTATTCAATATTTATTTATTTTAGTTGATTTTGAAAACTGCAATGTTACCCTTAAAAGGTTTACACGTATAGTTCTCATTATTTGGCTTTCGCGTAATCTGTCTAGAGTAATTTTTTTTAAATTTTGAATGACTCCTGATAACACTAAAAATATTGCGGAGGAAAACCGCACTGTTATTGAATATGATTTTGAAATTAGATGATTTCACGATTCTAGCTCCGTTTGTCGGTAGAGTAATCAAATTCATGGACCTAGCCTACTGAGCCGCATGACAACGAAAAGAAACAAAACAAGAGAAAGAGGAAAATGCGAACCAAAAAAAACACAAAAGGATTTGAACCTGAAGAGGGAGAGAGAAACAAATAAGAAAAACGGTGTGAGTTCGTTCTTGGAGTCGGTGGTCTGTCGTTCGTTCGTCCGGAGTAAGTCCGTCTGTATCTGTCCTAAGTCCCCCTACAGTCCCCCACGCGTGCACACCCTCATCGCACTCCTGCTACAGCAGTAGTATGTTCAACCTTAGCCACTCATTGCAGCTCACATGTAAGCCAGAACAATAAAAAGGAAGGTAAATACCTGACCGTTGTCAGCAATTGAAGCAGCAGATCCAGTGGCGAAGTCGTTGATGTTGTTGCTTTTTGTTCAGCCGAACAGAACCACTGCGCCTCCTTATTCTCCCTCCAATGAGCACCTTCTTCAGTGATAGCAACGGCGAATGGGGTGGTCATAAGCAGACTATTCTTTGGTTTGTTTGCTCCAGAATTAATTCATTAACAATTTTTCCCAAACGTCATGTATTTTCACATTTTTCGCACCTTGGGAATCGAATTAGTTTCTGTGGGATCTTCCAATACTTCATTTCTGGATCCACTTCATAGGCAATTTTACTAATACCTTTTTTTTCCTTTTTTCGTAAGTACTTCTAGTAAACCGTAACAATAAAAACTGCAAATATTTCATTTCCATTGTTTATCGATTTATTATAAATTTTGACAATTTTACAAAGCAAATTTTTCACATTTCTTGACATCAAATGCTTAGAAAACCTCTTTCATTTATTTAGATAACAAAAAATTTACTGTTTTTGCATTCATTTGCGTTTTGCTTTGTTTCAGTTTTGGTTCACTTATTGCTGTTAGTTGTACATAAGTGTATGCATATTGAACTTATTTCTGTGTCCATATGTATAGATATGTATTATTTTTTTCTTTCATCGCGTACATAGGTAATCCATTTTATAACTGAATAATGGTAAAAAAGCCATCTAATACTTTCATTTACATCGACACATCTACACATGTCATTTTTTTTTAAATATTTCTTACAAAGCGTTAATTTTAATATTTGCTTTTCTTTTCTGTAGTTTCAGGATATATATCAATACCGTATTATTTATATTTTTTTGTGAATAAATTTTGCTGGCTAGCTTTCCCGGTTATTGTTTTCACTGCTTGGTTATACTTTGCTTATCAATCTTTTTGGTACTTAACGCGACTATTTATATAAAAATTTGTTCATATCCGTAGTAATATTTGTGTATGTTTAACGAGCAGGCTTGACTTCGTTTTCTTTTAGTCGCTTACAATCGCTTTTAAAAATTGTTCTAATTCTTCGATTATAACAAAACACAATTTCTTTTATTCATCCCTTAGGAGTTGATGTAATACCCTTTACGTTTACCGGTTCTTATTAATCTATCTTTCCATTGAACAGCTTTAAAAATTCAAACACAACACACTGTATTGTTTTCTTTTTTTTTATACTTTGACTAAATATATTTTTTTAAGATTTTTTGTTTTAGAGTTATATCTTGAGATGCGACTTGAAAAATGATCTCCAGAATTGACGATGCTGTGCGTTCGGCTGTTCTTACGCGACTCTGTATTAGCAGCCAAATCAATCAAAGTAAAGGAAACCTAACTTGCTCGCGTGATTTTCTTCTTTTTTTCCCAAAATCACGCGATTTTACTACATGAGAACTTAAGCTCGGAGCATAGATCGCGGCCACGTATTTAGGTTCCAATAGTTTCTGTTATTTTTTCTTTGATATCTCTCGATGCCATTGTCCATACCAAGGAGCAATGACCGGTATACTCACAGCAGCGGGCAACCGCTATGTTATTACTTTTTATATAGCTCTCTGAAATTACAGAATCGGGCTCTCCCATTAGAAATCACCGGCTGAAGGAGAACGTAGGTAGGGTAGGGCAGAATAATCCAAAGCCTAAAATCTGCCTGTTCGGTAAGTAGAGATCGTCCTTCCGTGTATTCTTATAAGGGTAAGTCACGTGTATTTCGTTTCGTTGTAACCGTCTGCAGAATGTCCGTGGGACAGAAATTTGAAACCGCCAATATTTCCTGAACTAGTCAGCTCAACAATAACATGTGGGTCCGTCTCTACAGCTCTCTTGAAGCGCCACTTAACTGTAACCCTAAAACCATCGACATTGTGTTTAATGCTGAATTATGTTAAAAGTTCCCGTTTAATAAAACTTTTTGGATTTATTATGGTCAGCAATATTGAATTTAAAAGAAAAAAACAAAAAAAAATTATTCACCCTTTTTGCTATTCTTTTAAAAAATTAACTCACTTTTAACAACATTGAATACAACTCTTATCGGAAGTTTATTTAAGTAGCTATGTACACTGTCAAATGCTTTGGAGTTTACCTGCCGTTGTCCTGCACATTGCTATGGATGGAGTTTACCTAATGTCGTCGCCGCCGCTTTTGGCTTGATAATCAGGTTTGGCATATCTTTATTTTCCAAGGCTCTTTTTAATACCGCGTATAACGTGTTATCAAAGGCATCGGGAGCCAATTGCTTGGCTTCTGTCGCCCCCTTGATGATACTGCTCAGTTTTGGCACTTTGGTAGGCAAACTGGTACTTGTGTAGGGGCCTTATTCCCTGGTAGGTTACCGTAATGAAGTTATTATGACTTTAGTAGAAAGAAAATATTTGAGTTGGAAAAAAACAAATCTGTGAACAAAATCTTTGAAGAAGACGACGGTTGGATGCGGCAGTGAAAGCAGTTTACACTGAAGAGTAAAGAATAGAACTGAACGTAATTGAAAGAAAGACTATTAGAATGTAATGCAAAACTAATGTATTGAAGCGCATTAGGTGGAAATGTTGGAGAATAGGAACATATTTAAAGTAGTTTTTTCACCACAAAAACTCTTTGGTAAATAATTAAACATTTAAACAACAAACTCTAGAGTCCTAACCAAATTAGAAGAGAAATAACCTTCAACAAATGGAGCTTGTTAATAAAATTCGCCCATTCTAAAATAAGGTAAAACTATTTCGGTTAAACTGAGAATTTTTCTATTTTAGTTGTAGCGAAATATTTGTATAACAGAGAGTAAATTTTGTGAAACTAACAGTGGGATAAGTAAAACTTATACAGACCAACGAGTAATAGAAAACTAGTAACTGTGTTAAACATTAAGGAAGAAATTTAATTGGTTTTCATTGACCTAAAACAAAATCAAACTTATCATAAGTTAAATTGTATAATAAAATTTTAAGTATTTTTCATATATTTTAAGTTAACTCCTTTTTTTTTTGTTTTTTATACATATAATGTCGTATATGCTCAATAAATAGACAACATCGCTTCCACCCACCGGCATCTCTTCTCTAGGTAATTTTTTGACATTCTATCTCAATTGCGTACAGTATTTGCGTTAGTTGTTAACCGTGCAGAGTGTCCACTTTTATAATGATTCCTATTCTTCTTACTAGTTGTTGCTGCCAACTATTGTGATTCTAATGAACATTGTTGGTTTGACAAATATATGACACGAACTATTGTATAAATTTCACTTATACATTAGTTAAATTTTAGAAATTAAACATGTAGATATAAACAAACAAGGATGCTTTTGTAGGTTTTCTATAAAAATTTATTTATTTGAAAGGGGAATTCGCAAATACTCAGCTGCGTAGTTCCTGTAAACTACATCAACTACTCAGAGTTCTTATATTCTGTCATTGCAAACTTGTATTCGCCTCGAATGTCATTTTATGTAATTTAAAAAAAAATCAGATTCCGTTAGCTTGTTATGAGCCACTGCCAATTTCTCTTTTACACATAGGTTCTTTTCGTTTCGAACATTTTCATATTTGTTGTTAAACGCCTTTTCTTGATTTTAAATCAAATATCAAAACATCTTCCGCTATATGTTTTACAGCAAAATCAATCTATTTCGTTCAGCTCTGCAATATTGTCTCATAGGGTCATCCATATTCACTTCCTGCATTTTTCTATTGTCCTAATTCCACTTTTTAGCATTGTTTCAAATAAGCTTCGTATTTTTTCACAATTTTATGCAGCCGATGATGCCACTTTTGTTATTTTCAATTTTTTTTTTATTTTCTTTGGAATTAAAGTCTTTTCCCTTCTTTACAATTTCAATTAGTTGCAGTTCTTCGGTCTTTGTACTCACATCATGAGAGGTTCTTTTTGTTTTTCTAACTTTTAGCTTCGAAGTTCTTGTGAGCTAATTTGTTTACTCTTATAAGTTTGTATCACGACTATTCTGCTTTTGTTTTTTATAATAATTTCCTACCATGACAAAATTCTTATGACAATAGTCTTATATATGCATGTAAATACACGTATATATAGATTTTAATCCTTTTATTATTTTATGTAATGTTTAAAATATTCTTACCAGAATGGTGTGTTAACTTCGATTGTGAGATAAAGCGGTCGTAAAGAATGATGTTGGTAATACATGAGTTTTTGGGTTTTTTGATTGCTCAATGAAGGATCGAGCTTATCGATCGGTTGTGCTTATTCTAATTTACAAAATAATTAAATACGGTTTTTAAGCTAGTTGTGAAAAAGGCGATGTAAACTATCTAATGTCTAAGTTGAATTACATATGAAAAATAAACTTTTTTGGTCATCTATAATTACAGTACATTTAACTATGGAAGTACTTAACATACATATTAAATCATACTAGTATATTGTGTACAAGCACCTATGAACCCATAAAGAACACTTGCTGTAACTTGAGAATAAACAAATTTCTTAAGAAAAAAAATTACTTTTATTTTGAAATACGGTTTCAACTAGATTAAAAATATTTCTAAACAGTCTAATGCCAGAAGTAAAAAAAAAAATTTATAGAAATCGACGTACAGGGAAGGATTCTAAAAGGCAATAAAATAACTAAATGCGAAGTCACCACAAGTTCAGCATTACCTAACCATAGCCATCGCAGATCCAATCTTCGATACATTATTATTCTTTTCCTTTTTATTTTCTTCTTTATCCTAACATAATTTTTCAAGTTTGAAAGTTATGTTACAATAGCAGCAACTTTCTTCTTACACCGGACAAATACACTGCAGCATGAAAAACTTCCGCACGAAAGGTATGACAACTGTGCTGGGTGCTGCCGAAATGTCCAGTCATGCCATTTGTATTAGGAGCATACATGTTATAATAAAAACATCCCTCATGGCCTTAAAGAATCTACAAGCTGGCTGTGAATCACTTTTAATGCAAATTGTGTTGGAAAAATAAACTAGAAGACCCATTTGCTTTCGAAAAATTGCTTGAAGATTCAAAAGCGTTACCAACCCTGAAGCAATTTTTGTTTTTCCTTGAAGACACATACATCGAGTTCAGATTCTTTAAGCAGTCGTATTTGCAACCCTGTCTGGAGCAATTAATCTCAGCGACTAAGAATGTCGCTCGTAAGGAATAAAGCTGAGATGCTAAGGGAATAAACGACCAGTCTTAATAGAAGAAAAGGGGAAGAGGAATATGAGTATGCAATAGTTGAACGCTAAGTAACCAAGTAATTTAAACGTTCAATTATCACTTATTCGAATTTTATGCGCGATCTTATTTTTGTTTGAAGTCGAATTTAAAAAAACAAAATGCTTTAATACTGAGAGAAATGCTTACAATCTAATCTAAGCTACTTGTATTTGACTCTACATTGGCTTAAGATGATTGCACTTTGTAGTCTTTACAAAGTTTTGTGTGGGATAAGAACGTTGATGACAGGATATTGTGGAATAAACCCACGAAAATAAATATTTATTTATTTAATAGTGATATATTTATTAATTTTTTTTTATATATTTTAATTCTACTTATACATTAAACTCAACTAAACAAATAACAGTCGAGTTCAATTAGCACTTAAAGAAAAACTTATATTAAATTAATAATAAAAGTTAGTATAAGTACAATAAAACAAATAAGACGGAAAAAGAAGAAAGCATGTACACAATCAGCATAGAGCCACACTTACAACCGGTACAGGACCAAATTGCAAATGAACCCCTAAGCCATCGCAAACATGTATAAGCCTGGCAACCGATAATACTTAACAACAATTAATCTTCCAATTCGTAATGACTTTTAAGGATAAAAGCTAGTTTAAGTAAGACATAGGTAAATCGCGCGTATTAAGCAATGTTGCTTTAATGGTCTTTAAAGAGTCCGATAACGAGAATAAGTGATAGACGTCATTTAGGTTCTTGCAAACTACTCTGAGCGGATTAATCAGCTCATAATTATATTTACACTGACTAAGCTTAACTAAAATAAAGTGCCTAGAAAAGCGGTTAGGGACATTAAACCTTATTTGACCAAGTAATGCAGGCGAGTCAATAGCACCATTTATCACTTTGATTACGAAGGAAAAGCCAAGAACAAATCTACGTTTCTCAAGAGACGGTAGGGACAGCAGAAGCAACCTATTTTCATACGGAGGAAGAGAGGCAATCGGATCGCAACCCAAATTCCTAAGGGCAAACAGCAAGAATTGCTTTTGAACATTTTCAATTGAATCTACATAGCACCTATATAAGGGAGACCACACAACGGAGACATACTCGAGTATGGGTCTAACCAAGCACATGAACATCCTTTTCGTAATGTAGGGATCATCAAGCTCTTTGGACCACCTTTTTATAGAACCAAGCGCGGACCTAGCCTTGCTTATCAAGAGCCATTCATTTCACTAAAAAGAAAGGGAAGCCCAGAGGCTTGGAGTTTAAAGATAAGTAAGTTATGGTTAACCATATCAAACACTTTGCTTAAATCAGTGTATATCACATCTGTGCGGGAGCCACTAGAAAAAGCCTTGAAAACATGACAAGTAAACTCTAACAAGTTAGTGACTGTAGATCGCCCTTTCCGAAAGCCGTGCTGGTGCGGAGAAATATACGAATTAATGGCAAAGGCCAAATGCTGAGTCACAATTCGCTCGAACAACTTGGGCAAGACACTCAACTTGGCTATGCCTTCGTAGTTCTTAACAAATTGTCTACTTCCACTCTTGTGGATAGGAATAAGGAAACTACTCTTCCAACACGAAGGGAAAACACCTAAAATCAAAGTTAAAAATCCTTCAGATCACACCACATAACTCGACAGCGCAAGATTTAAGTATATATGATGGTACTCCATCAGATCCTGGCCCACAACAATATTTTACAGAACTCAACCCTTTAAAAACGTCATCTTCCGACATTGCCAACTTAGGAATTGAGACAGAGTTATAGGATATGGGTAGTTTGCTGATAAATCGAAATTAGCAATCGAAAAGTTTCGTCGGAAATACTCAGCAAACAGATTTGAGATTCCAAAATCATCCGAGGAATCAGAGCCATTAAAAGAAACATAAGAGGGATATGTGGGAATTTTTCTTTTTGAGTTAACAAATTTACAAAAGTATTTAGGATTAGCAAACAGAGAGGATTTAATGAACTGAAGGTATCTGCAGTAATAATGGTGGTTGAGGGAAATATATGTCTCGCCACCGAGTAAGCCAAATAGTCGAGCGCATAGCCATTTTTCGAATATTTTTTTAATAGCGAGCTTTTTCTATTCTTGCAACATTTAATTGTCTTGTTAAACCACGGGGGACACCTGCTTAGAAGTCGGCACTGCTTAATTGAAGCAGATGCAGCAATAGCTAGATTTAATGTATTGTAGAACGATGACAATAATCTTTCAATACTTCCGGTTGAGAAATCAAGCCTCATATGTGGAAGACGATGTTTTAGCAGTACAATATTGATTTTATGAAAATCATAACATATATTTAAAAAAGTTTGACTTGGCACATTAAGGCATTTCAACAAACCATCATTAATATGATGAAAGGAAATGCATATTGATGGATGATAAGGATCCTCAGGTAAACGAGAAGGTGGACAACGATTTACGTTAATCTCAGAAAAGTTGGCAAAGCATAGATCAAACAGTCTACCATTACAATTAAAGGTACGATTATATTGAACTAAATTATGATCAAACAATTTATTAAAGAACACAACAGCCCTATCAGACGTTGAAGTAGGAACCAAACAGACAGAATTATCAGAGTTACACCAAGTGACTTGAGGCAAATTGAAGTCACCCAGTGCAACGACCAAATCGGTGGGTCTAGACCGCTTGGCCACTTCACAAATGAGGGCAGCGTGTTTCCTGTAAATGGATATATCAGAATTTGGGGGAATATAGGAGCAGGTTATAAATAGATGTTTATCAGACATATTCGCACGAATAGCGATAAATTCAACGTCAGGAGAAGTGGGAAATTCAATTAAATTGGACGGGACTGACGCAGATATGGCAATTAATACACCACCACCAATGCGATTTACTCGATCATTTCTAAACACTTGGAAAGAATTATGAAAAAGTTCCGACGAATGTAGATCGGGTTTTAGCCAAGTTTCAGTAAAGGCCAAACAGAAAAATTCCGTGCTCACAGAATTTAGAAAAGTGGAACGAATTTTCGAATTTAGGCCCCTAACATTTTGATAAATGAGAGATAGTGGGCCTGAAGAAACAATTAGTTTTTTGAAGGCGACAAGACTATTGCTTTGGTATTACGGGGACGATCTCGAGGGATAAATTCCTTAATTAAGGATCCTACTGGCCACAGTGATTTGTTTAACAACATATCACTGTTTTCAGTCGGAACTAATATTTTAAAAGAGGAGATTGCTCTAGCTTGAGAAGGAGCCATTTTGAAGATGCTAACACGCTTTAAGTTGACTGATGGGACTTTCGCCGCCAGATAACATTTTATGTTATCCACCGATGATTCAGGTGCCAGTCTTGACACAAATATTGCTTTTTTGGGAGGAACTGCCGTCAAGCAAATATCATTAGTTAGAACAGGAGGTTTCGCGGTTGTGGAGTTTAGAGTTATGGAGAATATAGATGGCGTTATCGCCGTTGCACCAGCAGCCTGTGCGACTTACCCGGTCTTGTGACTAGCGTTCACATTCGAATAGCCAAGGGGAGAGGATGATTTATTTTGTCTTTATTATTTTTAGGCGATGGCGCTTGACTAGAGTGAGTGGCGGTTACGGGCGGAGATACCCTTGCCACTTCAGCGTAGCTTAAAACGGAAGAACTTGCCGGCTTGTTTGTATCTATTTTGTTACCAACCGACTCAACAATATCGGAAACATTAACGTTCATTTTAGAGTTAGAGGGAGTGGTAACTTGTACCAACGAATCAGATTTGGAGAAACCCAGAGGTGACGTCCCACACGCTACGCTACGAGTAGAATATGAGTGCCCAATAAAACGACACCCATCAAACCTAGACTTAATTAGCTCAAACTTCTCCCACAAGGAGCCGAGATTTCTACTCAATTTCTAAGAAACCATTTCGCGTCTCCGTGAAAAGTTTGTAAAAATCAATGTCCCGATGCCTACAGTCAGGACATGACCATCTTATGCCTTTGGAAGGACTAGCGACTGCGTTAGCAGCACGGACGAGCATGACGGCATACTTTGCATGGCTAAAGCGCTCGCAGAGCCAAGAAGAAACGAATCTATCCGATTCCGGGCCTGTTTTTGCGCGACATGGTGTATAGAAGCACTCCATGTCAAGTCAACGAAAAGAAAGAAGTGAATTATTAGGACAAAGAAGAAAAAAAATTCAAACGAATCCACTACCCTAAGTTTATCTACAAATTTAAGAAATTTAATAAAACTTCTCCGTTACGTTGTCACTGTAACAAGAAAGCAAAAGAACAAGGGAAAGCAAAACCAAACTGAAAGCACGAAAAAAAGAGAGAATATAAACCAGAAAAATTTTCTCTTAAATTTTCTCTTATATTACATGTAAGATCTACACTACTGAAGCAACGGTAAACAAGCCAAGAGAAAAACTATTCTTACCAAAGGCTTAAAATAAAAGAAAATAAAAAAAGAAAAAACTAAAAAAGACACGAAAAAGATTTACTATTACGATCACAAGTGCTAATCGCAAGAATCAAAATGAAAATCACAAAAATTTGATGTAATTAATGAATTTTTACACTTTACACGTTCAAACCTTTTATACTTTTACATAAACCCAGTTTTAAACGCGTATAAAACGAAAACAAAAAAAT
>NW_024003752.1:529944-577390 GCF_014805625.2 Glossina fuscipes
CAAAAAAATTTTAGCAATAAAACTAAGAAAAGCGTACGATCTCGCGCGCGTCAGTTGCCAGATTATCGTAGATCTTTTAAGTTTGTTGCGCTAACTGTTAAACAAAAGTAATAAAACATACTTGTGATGACTCGGGGAAAAAGAACGATTGGAAATTGTGTAAAGCTTTCAAGCGGTAGTGTGCAGAGCTGCAAATTGTTCAATATGTCATATAATTATAGATTCTAAAATATTTGTAATGCCAACTACAGATAGTGAAAATTTAAAAGTGGGACAAATATATGCCTGACAAGTCTAGAATTTAAGCGTCAAATTAAAGGTACTTCATTTTTTGAAAACGTTCGAAAACAGCTTTGAAAATAACGATAGCGAAATTCTTTATTGACTGCAATTCAATTAATTTAATTAGTTAATTAATTTAATTTGTATATGGCTTTTTTTTTATAAAGTTAAAATAAATCCAACATAGATCAAATACAGCAATCATTCTTATAAATGCCTTTTTTAATATCCATTATTCCATGTAAATGTATAAATTAAAATAATTAAGTGTTTTCTATTAATTAAATGAGTTATCGCTTTTCCGTAAACACTTAACTCGAAAATCTACTGTAAATAATACTATCTAAACCACCGTTCGTAGAAAACATTTCAGATGTGGGGAATTAGGGACTAATAGCTGCAGACCGACTGTTATGTTTAATGTTATGTTGAGGTAGTGAGACGCAAACCCAATACGTGAGTATCGCCTCGGATTTACCAGAATGTTGAGATTATGGTTGTCTTCACTGTGTTTGTAATGCCTACTTGGTTGGCATGATTCGATAAGACGTTGCGTGAAGCCGTGCCAACTTATTGAGAGGTTTCTTCCAGCAATTGGAACTGGAAAAAACGCTAAGTTAAAAAAAAAAAGGAGAGCGATCGATGTGCTTCACAAAGACAATTTTATTGCTAGAAAATTTGATTTATAAATTACAATTCTTATAAACTAATTCAGAATTATTTGCTATAAATAAATGAATGAATTGATGCACTTGCATTTTTGCATGTGTTTATTCCAGAAATATGAACGATCTGAAGTGTGCCATAAAAAATGCAACATAAGCAAATTAATGTAAACAACGACGACACACTTCAAGGTCTGGATTGCATAATTTTTGATATTATTGTCTATGGTCAGTTATTATAAAGCAGACCAACACAGAACCATGCGAATTCAAGTGCATGAACAAGTCAATGAATGCACATTCAACCAAACTTGAATGTGCAAGGCAAAAGTAAAATATCAAGTGAAAGCATATATTCAAATTAAGCAGTATACACTAAACAAAATATGAGTAAAATAAAATATGGATATTTAACCTAAACACCGACTTTACACGCTGAAAAAACGATTAGCTATATATGAAATGTTAAAATGCGAATACACCAAACTCATCAAAGAATATAAATCGTTCGGTCAGATGACAAAAGTTGATCATAATGTTGTATCCGCTTCAATTTACTTTGTTCCAGACCGTCGTGGGCGAAACGAACAATTTGATTCTACTAAATTGAAAGAAGTGCTCGACGCATCAACAATCAAATCCTGTGTGTTGTCTCCAACCATTTCAATGCACTCAGGACTAGTAAACCATGATAGTTCGCATTCACCACCGGTATTTAATCAACAGATCAAAATATCCGGAAACCGAATATATCCGAAAATATCCACATAGGCGCAATTCAGTCGAACCTTTAAAGCACTACAACTTAAACGCTGTGACTTTGCCATTGGTTCTAAAAGGTTATTAAAACGATTTTATTTGGACGTCTGCCTGACAGGATCGGGTAGCGTTTTAACGACCATTTATATAAAAAAGGAGTTACATAGAATCTTAAACACTGGGTGTTTTAACTTTCGGAAGTATTGCGGTAATTCTCCACAACCTTTGCAGTCAATCTTTTCAAAAGGTGGACGAGTTGACTTAGATTTCGACGGTGTCAAAACGCTAGGTATAACACGGATGCCAAATATTGATCAACTTTACCCTTTGTTATCACGACAAAAGTTTTCAGCAATGGAAGCATAAATTGTCTTGTGGTCAGGAACTATCAGAATCTATTGGATTTATGTCAGAATCAACATCAGCGATTTAAATAATTTTCAGTTACTTAAATTCGGTTTGCGCAGGAGAATGACGCGTTCTGTAACTGCACTCATTTGCAGACGCATCGAGGTAAAAGAAATTCCACGCTTAGAATTATGTGCCCCACCCTTGACTGCTCAACTAATGAAGTGCAAACAGAAGTTCTCAATTGCGGCGACAAGCATACCTTTTATTGGAGTGATTTACAAATCTTGTTATCTTGGACATTATGCCAATCTATTTCGTTCTAAGCATTCGTGGCCAACAATGTTGCGCAAATACGAGAACTCTTCACAATCTCAATGTCTGCATATATGTTCGAACGATGATATTGCCAAAAGCCAGCAAGATAACTACAGTTTCGAAATTTGAGAAGGTGTTAAAGTTGCGTCTTCTTTTCTTTCTTTTTTCTTTAACATATTCCGTTTTGTTTATTACACTACGCAACTTTTTGCTATCAGTACCTTGTACAAGTCTCAATTGCCAGGGGATTCATTACAATTCACTCTAATTTTTCATGTAATTTATTGTTTTTATTGGTGAATATAATGGTTACGTTCAATTGTTGAAATAAATAATGTTGGCGTTGAATATGATTGCCATATTCGGCACTATTATAGTTTTCCCCACGCAGTTATCCAGAAATTCTTTCAAACTTTTAAATTGATTTTCAGGTTCTTTCCTACGTTTCATATCTTTAAAGCACGAGCAATTTTTATCTCGATAAGAAAATACTTCTCTTCTTCTCTTACACCGGAACTTGGCATACCGTCCCGGTATGTTTTATGTTTTTCTTTTTTCTCACGTATTTTACGTTCTTTTATCCGCTCATTTGCAATTAATTCTGAAATTCGCACTTACGTTATGCATTGGTTGAATTGTTGCTATCTCTTTTCATTTAGTTTTTGAGTACTCTTTGCTTCCTTTGAAGTGATTATTACATTTACTTAGCTTAAAATGTGTAATGCGCGCATACATTTGTGTTGGACTGCGTTAGCCATTGATCACAATCAACGGGCAATAAGTAGTGAGATAGCGGAATATCGCTTATGTTCTCTTTTTTAGAATTCCTTTCTTTGGCTAAAAATTTCTTCCCGCTAAAGAAAAAGAAAAAAATTATAGAAGGAAAAAGGAATAAGTGTGCCTGTATATTATCAAGCACGACATTCTTTTTGTGCGTTGGTCTTACAGACATAGGAGATATAAATGCAATAAAACCAACAATGGCGTGAGAGTAAAAGGTGCAAAAGAAAAAAGGTAGAATTAACTGGTTTGAACGAGGATGATTAGCTAGTTAGTTTATAAAATATAATGAAAATGCTTCAAACCGTAACACAAAAGAACTGGAAATAAAAACTTCTAGAACAAATAGAAATAAAAAAAGGAACATAAAAGAGACATTCAAAAAGGCACAAGAAATATGTTGTTTTAAAATTAAACAAAGGATAACTAAAAATTTGATAAAATACTTAAAAATTCAATGAAAATACCATGGAATAACGTTGAAATTAATACTTAAAGTAAAAAAACGTTAAAAAATTTTAAATAATGATAAATTACAAAAAAAAAGTTTTAAAATATAATAAATTAAACCTTAAAAATGTTGTAAATTAAACAAAGATATAGATCATAAATTAATTGAAAGGAATTCAAAAGCGTATTAAATTAATGCAAGACAATGATGAATTTATTGTGGAACAAAAAGTGACTCTTAAAGGGTATGAAAACGTATATTGCATATTGCTTGTTAAAATATGAGACTACATTTTAAATACATATATTAAAAAAAAGAAAAAAAATCATTCCCAACATATTTTGTACGATTGCTGAAAATAGAACTTACGAAGCCTAGCCGGTGAAAGCAATGCAAAAGTGGAATAGCAGATAGATTTATTATTTCAGGTATTTATGTATTCTAGTGTTGATATAATGAATTTAACCGGATAAATCTGTTGCTTTGGGATAGGTACGAATTGAAAAGTGCGTATGCTATTACGATTCGACGAACGATTTAATGTTGATTGTTGACTGACTAACAGCTAGTATATAGAGATATAAAGTCATTAAATATGACTGTATCCGCCTGAGTGGCCAAAGGTGAGGAATCTCGACTACCAACTCATTGGTCGTGGGTTCGAATCTCAAGTGCGGTATGGTATTTAATAAAGGCGATAGCCTTAGATGCTCGTGCTTTAAGAGTTTAGTCTTAGAATTTATTTCTCTGGTGAGATTAATAATAATAATAATAATAATAATAATAGTAATAAATATGACTGTACTTTAAATAGAATAGAATAATTTTTTTTATTATTTTTATTTTGTGGTAATAGACAACGAACTAGCCAGGGAAACTCCTGCTTAAACCATTACACAAAAATGACGCCTAACGTGAGGCAAAAAACGAAGAATTTTTTTTTGAACTATATAAAATGCTTCAATCATTCCATTTACATTGTAAAGAATGTAAAAAGTTGGTGTGTACAAATATGTATTTATGGAAATATTTATATATTCCCTCTGCATCTTTCCCAAGTGTGACCAAGCGTTGTTGGTGTAATGTTGTTGTAGAATATTTCCCTACGCTGCTCGGCTGCAGTCCGCCAAGTCAATTTGCTTCCTTTGGTGCCAATACAAGATCGGCTAGAAGCAGTCCCTATCAAAATAATATTAGGCGGATGGAAAGCCTTTGTTTAGGCGCGAATAAAACGCTTTCAGTGAATTGTCTTGTAACAATTAGCTCTATTTAAATTTTACCTGGCTTTTTATACTAAAATTATTAAAATAAATTATGCTGGCGTAAACATAAAACTTTGATTGATTATTTTAATTGGGGCGCCTAGCATCGTCTTGCATGACGAAATGCAATAGTCAACCAGTTGAAGTGTGACATAATTTTCGTTTTTCCTCTTGCAAAAGAATTATGCTGAATTTGGATAATTCTGTCACACTTTTAAAGTGGATGCATAACAACGATATGCGATCACACTACAATATTTTTACATATTTTTGACGTAAAAATGGCGACTAATGCAAAACAACGACTATGCAAAAAAAAATTCTTCGAATGATTTACTGTATCTTCCAATTTTACGTTACTATAATACGTAGGTTTCCCATTATATGAGTCGGTCGGCCTACAATAAAATGGTTAAACCAAAAAAGGAAGATTTGCTTGAAATTCTACTATTGTATTTTTTTTTTATATTTCGACACCAGTTACCCAAATTGGACATATCCAACATAGTACGTTGATCGTTTAACGTAAAATGGCACACAATAAAGGCTAAAAAGAGCACAGTATTGTGATGTAATAGAAACTTCAAACAATCTGAAGTGTTCAATATTATTTCCGCCTGTGCTCAGCATCGCTAAGCGAAGTAAGAACTTCGTTTCTGCCAGGCATGTATGCAGTGATATTATCATAACCCACCTTTAATAAATAATACAAAATGTCCTTTATAGGCAGAAATAATACTTTGATGGCTCTGCTTCTCAATTGTTTGTTAGTATTGTTCGCCTTTTTAAATACTCTCTTTTATCAATGCAACACAGTGGTTTCTGACGTTGTGTATGGATATAAAATCTTAATATTTATGATTCCTTGTACGTCACATATTCAGACTTATTTTTAACCGTCCATTTAGATCGCTAATGCAATAAGTAGCAACTATTGTAAAATTAACTGTGGGAGATTTATTTAGAATATTCGTACCTACGTTTAGAACACTCATTTCCAATATTATCTTATATATATATATAAAATAATAAAAAGAAGTTCAAATGATTTTTGTACAATTTGTAACAAAAATAATTTCGGAACTTATGAACGAATATACTAAGCCGTATATTGTTATGTTGGCAAATGTTCAGTGTTAGACAGAGAAAGTATATTAAACATACTACCTTATACACATACTCCTGCCTTGCTGAACGAAACCAGATTAAAAGTTGATGTACATATTTGTTAAACATATTTATATTTTCTTTGCTCAGTTATAAATATAACATCAAAGTCACTCCGCAAACGCTCACACTACAAAACTATATCAATAATCAAAATAAGTTTTCTAACTATTTTGGAAAATGCATGTTTGGAACAAAACTTGAAAATTTAATATTCCTATTAACTATCCGAAACGTAGCAGTTCTTGTCGGTAATCTTATTGCGTAAGCATATTTTGTGTGTTATTAACTGCATTTTAAATTGTTTAGTTATATATGTTGAAATCTCAATATATTTTATAAATTAATTCAATTTTGCTCATTAAATTATGTTTTATATGTGTTCTATTATATGTTCAATTTCAACGCATTTCATAATTCTAATTGTATTTTATTCAAATTAATATGCTTATGTTTGGCTTTACCTATGCGTGTATGTTTGCATTTTCCTTTCCTTGCTTAATGTGCAAGGTACTGAATTTACTCCGTAACTTCTTTTACTTGTAAAATTCGTTTCGAGACATTTGAAGTGTGTGGTTGTTTTTCTAGTTTCGCTTCAAATGTCTGGAATTGCACTTTATTTAATTCTGCAGTTATATTGGCGTTTGAAAGCAATAGATTTATTCTTCCATGGTGAGTATCAATCAAAGAACTCAAAATACATATGTTTTTTTTTTGTAATATGATCGCAAGGAAGCAAAGCGGAGTCATTCCTGCGTTGAATAGGTCAGCTAACTTGATTTGGTAGAACTCATTGTGCGATATTTTTCCATCTGTATTGGTCGCATTTATTTATGATTGTGGATGATAAACGTTGAATTTGGTGGACGTAAAACTTTGCTTTAGCAGATTTATAATAGAGTTGATAATTGATGTCTGATGTCTTAAAAGCGTTAGCGTAAATGAATCACTTTCTTATAGACTTTTTTGTAGGAGTCTGTTGTCTAGGTTCAAATCTGCTTGATGTAAAATATTCCATCAAATTAAAACATGTTATATATGTAGCTCCAATATTTTGCAAACTTTCCCCAAGGGATCGGTTCGATTAATTAGTAAGGCAGTATCGAACCAATATATTGACAATTTGTAGTAGATTTATAAGCTCCATTGGCTGTTAGAAATGGATGCTGATCAGACTTCTTCAATATAGATATCTAAATTTGAGCAAAATTTTTGATTTTGCCTAGGTTTCTTAAGACGAGTGGAAGTATCAGCAGCGTTGTCAGAAGTGTGAATGCTAAACTACTTTCTGGCAATTTCATTCTCTTGAGTGCAGGTGCAACACCTTTCTTTGAATGGGCTTGTGTTTCACTTCAATTTTATTTCGAGCTATCAACAATGGAAATTAATGCAAGACGATATAGTGGACGTTTGAGAACTCCAGATGCTGTTTTCACATCAATAACTCGGACTGATCCGTCATGTCCTACATAAACATTTTCATAATAGCCATTTCATAGTAGGAGTCTTACCTTCTTTGATGACAATCATACCTCCTGTTTTGATGTTTGGAGATGACTCCTTCTATATTTTTCGTTGTTGTAAATCATGTAGATATTCGGCAGAACATCGTTCCTAGAATTCGTACTGACGCTGAGACACGAGTACCCATCTTGATAGAAGTGATAATTTTTATCAGCTCGCTGCACTGTTCACATGGACTGTGGGTGCTTCACCAATTAGTAAATATCCTGGAGTTAATGAGGACATATCGGAAGTGGAATTGTATTCCATTTGAACGGCATGCTGAAGTTACTGTTTCTTTTCCCATCTCGAAAAAGATTGATCTAGTTCATTCTGCCAATTTAGATGCTAACAAAGTTTGTTGCATTGTCTTTGTATATATTTTGACAACGTCCTATTATGCTGATGAAGCGTTTCAATGCACTTATAAAGTCTTATGTATCCTCAAATCTTGTAATGGATCCATAACGAACCAAAGTAGTCAACACCTCCAGTTATGCACGTAGAATTTTTGTTGAGGGAAGATTTCCCATTACCTGTTGACATAATTAGGGGAGTTTTGTTGCATTGTATACAACTCTGTTCTGTTGCTCTCGCAGTAATTTTTCCTTTTATTAGCCAGAATCTTCCTAATTCCTAATAGCGCTTGTGGACTGCAGTCTTTGTTTTCATTATGCATCAACTTGAATAAAATTTTACTATCACGTCTCTGTAGGGAAGAAGCATCGGGTGTCTTGCGTCATTGGGTAGACTTAAATTTTCTAATCATGCCCCGACCCGAATGATATCCTTTTCAAGGAAAGGAGATAAGCAACCAATCAAACTTTGCCAATTCCTTAACGGTTTTGAAGCTTGCTTATTTCATCTTTAACATAATAATTTTGAATTCCATGCTTTATCACTGTGAGGCCTGCTTCGAGCCCTTCAGTAGTCATCAAATCGGGCCTTGAAGAATTCTTGTCAAATTATAATCGAGTGAACCAGAGAACGTATGAAATTATTGTTGCAATTTGCTGAATGAGCCCTTGCGATTGATATTATACACAAACTCATAATTATTTGCAGTTGATAACGTCGCAGTTGCGTTTTTCTTCCTCTCAAGGTAGCAATCGGGCTTCTATAATTAGAATAGTGGTCCCAAAAATCATAATTCACATTCTTCCAATTCTATTGCCAATAAAAGTCTGCAATGATGAGGACCGAAAGTTTATCCATAACAGAACAGAATCGTTTCATAATTGAATGAATAAATCGTTGATTTGCATATCCTTGCGCAGTCTATATGCTAATTGTGCATCCAAAGGTGCTGCGCAGAGTTCTAACCTTGGTAGTGTCTATTTCTTGAGTGGCGCTACTCGAGATTTAGCGGGCCGCTTCTAATTTGTGACGTAAATGATTTTTCGGAAGCATGAGCAAAAATATGTACTTGAATTGATGATGGAAAATTGTCTTTGAACATATGTAGCTCGCGGAAGTTTGACCACATAGTGTTCAAATCTTCTGGAAGATCTTCAGCCCAGGATAATTTAAGCTGTCGTAAATGACTGATAAGGAATTTTTCTCTGACTACAACAGGAGCCAAAAGTCTCCGAGAATATACAGTTCGCTTTGTGACATGCCTTATTGGTACCATCTCTAACTTAATGCAAAGGTGGTCAACTTCCGGTAGCTATATAAGTCCCAGGGTATTAATACATTCTTTTTTGAAATCAAGACTGACTTCATGGCCATCTTGAGGAATGTCTGGGAGCAATCGAGAATGATTTGCGCTTCACTTTCAGCAATTACATCTACGCTTTGATAAAAACCGTATTACTGTTGTTATGATTCAATTGCTATAGCCATATTATTTGATCCTTCTATCTTTAAACATTTGAGCGCCTAATAGATCATCAATTTCCCTTTTTAGAATTTTTTACAATTTGTTTTGGTAGCAAAACTTGGCGCAGTGCGAGTTTCGTATGTAATTGTATTGTGTTGATCGTACTTCACGGGAGATTAAGCAGTCGTTCTCCGTAAAATCGTCTGATATATTCTGCCGCCTGAATGCAACTGAATTTATCGGTACATCTTGTCAATACGTGTGGTTTTGACATATCTAGGTAAAGCGAAGTGGACAAATTTCTAAAATATTTGACTTTGGACTGTTGAACAGATATACATTTGGATGGTGCATCAAAGGCTACACGCAATTTTGTTGTTGTGCTATCTGGTAGTAACACAATGATGTGAGATGAAATGATTGGGACTTACGACAGAGTTAATGCTGATTTGTGTCATGTGACCAATGTCCAATGTGACCAATACTCTTGCAAAAAATTACCATATTGTGTTCTGCGAGCAGCACTCTTGAGTAACCGACGTTCAAGTCCAAGAAACCTCCGATGAGCTATATCGTTTGATTCGCCTAATGCGTGAGGATTTGCACAAAACGGAAAATCAACCATGAAGCGGCTACAATGAGTTTTCTGCACATTTTATATAAAATGTATTTCACATTGCTGTTCGATTAGTCACAAGAATCACCACCATTAATTTTCCGAAGAGTTGAAAAATTATCTGATAAAACTATGCTCAAATTTTGTATGAAATTGAGGCAATATTTTGCACCCAAGAGAATTTCTGTCTTGCTAAGTTGAAAGAGGTGTGGAATTTTCCATGCTGAGACGTCGACCTGTTGATTTGTTGGAACGGGATGTGGAATCGTTATCTTTTGACGTTGCATGTTCACACTCTTCAGTCCATTTCCTATACCATCGATACATTATGATACTTCCGATATTGATATAGACAATATTTTGATTAAGCGTTCGGATACAAGGTTTACTTGCGAACCGAGATCCAAATTCTGCATAATTCCCGTTGGCTGCTATTATTCTTACTCTACCCTAATAAGACGTAATTCTTACGAGGCACTGATAAATTTGTTGCTGATGTCACAATTATGTTAGATGTCTACTTTTGTTAAATTTGAGGCTTAAGCAATGAATTTGCTTGAGGATTTGTTTTTGACACAAAAGGAGATTTGGCAGTTGAGTCAAGATGTAGAAATGTGTTGGGCCTTCTGTCCCTCTTCTTGTGAGAACTCGGGGCACAATTTCTGGCTGAGTGATCCCGTTTGAAGCAATCGAAACGTAATTTTTGTCATTAAACGTACTTCAAACTGTCTGCTTCTGATATTTGGAAGAATTTGTGGCGGTGATATAATGATCTCTAATTTTGCAAACTATGCAGTTATCATATTTTCTTTCAGTATCTACTGCCGATGATACTGTTTTGTGTGAAGTTTCCTTGTGGGCGATAGAATCCAATTATATCTGAGTTTTCTAACAATGCTATTTGTTAACAAGGTTTTTTGGGTGCCACTTTTGCGTGCAATTACATTGTTTGTCTTTATTCTAATTGTTTGTCCAAAACGAATAAGCTGCATTAATGCTACTTGAAAGTGCCAATTTACGAGGGTAGGAGTACGTGCCTTGCTGTGCTAGGTAGTTGATGAGATGCGTGTGGTGGTGATATTTTGGACACGCGAACAGACGAAACCTATCTTACCATGGACATGCTCTAAGCAGGGGGCCTTTCATTATTTGCCTTACCTATTGGTCTCTTTTGGCCCATGCTCTATGGGAAACCTCAAAGTTAGGTCCGAAGACCCCCACTCGTTCTTCTCATGACAAATAAATTTCATTTCTTAATATTTTTTTTATTTTGTTTTTTTAATATCATTGTTTCAGTTTTTTATTAAAAACACCCAAATATGCTTCCTAATCAAATATATGAAAACAGAAAGTTATCCAAATGCAACGCTTATTGCTAAATAATAATAATATCAATAAAAAAAAACCTGTTTTTCTGCTGAACTCGCTGCAGTACGATATACCACAGCCCTCCATTTTCGGAATTTTTCATTGTTATCGCAATTGTTGTCTTTATTTATTTTCTTCTCTTTTTCTGTCAACTGATCATTGTAATTCTTTTGTAGTCTTACTAATTTATATCCTTTCGCGAACACTTAAATTTAATAAAGATTTGTGTTTATGTTAAATTTTATTAATACCTTTGCACCAAATTCCTTCATTTTACCATTCACTTTTTTTTCTTTTTTTTTTTTCAAATTCTCACGTTCAGACCGGCATCTTGTTTTTTTTTTCTCCTTAAATCAAATTAATATTTTCACCATAATGCAATAATTTTAATAACACCTACAAATTAATCTTAACACATTTTTTCTTTTACTATTAAAAGGAATCTTGTAATTTCTTTGATCGCCTCTATTATTTTCCCTCCGATTGTGAAGCTTTTTTCCGCATCCCACCTTACCTGTTTCTTCCAGTTTATTTTCTTTTCTCGTCCTCTATCTCGCCTACCGAAAAAAAGCGCAAAACGAAAAACCGAAAAACTACGTCAAAACTCTATGTTCTGCTGTGCGTTAGTGGTTGCGGTAATTAAATTTATGCCCTGCGACGGAGGGGCGCAATAGTCGTAAGCAGAACCATTTTTCATAAATTTTTTGAGAAGTTTGTTTTTCCTGTCGTGTTATACCGTGGCGGGCACCTTCTTCATAGTTGGGGTTGCTTGATCGGAATGGGTGCAGAAACAACTAGGTTTAATACATTGCAGAATGATGACAGTGGCGTTTCAATATTTCCAGCAGAAAAATCGAGCCAGTGTGTGAAAGATGTGATTCAAGCAGAAAATATTGGTTTTACTAAAATTATAGTGATTATTGGAGGAAATTGGATCGGACACGTTATAGTCGTTTAGAGGACCATACTGCCTCTAATAAAAGGAAATTCTAATTGGTGGATAATACGGATCCTCAGATGAGCTAAAAGGTAGACAGCGTATCTATGGGAAATTGCCAAAGCATAGATCTAGCAATTTACCATTACAATTAGAAATACACTTGTATTGAAATAAGTTACAATCAAATAATTCATTGAAAATCACAAAAGCTGTATTATCTAATAGCAGAATTATCACTATAACACCGAGTGGCTTGTGGCAAATTGAAATCCTTTAACGCTATAACTATATCAGTAAATTTAGGCATTCGACCATGTTGCAAATGAGGACGGCATGTTTCTTATAAGTAGAGATACACGCATTTGGTAGAATATAGGAGCAAGTTGTATAGCTGTATACTGGCAACTTTCGCTCAAATGGCAATAAATTCAACCACAGAAGGTGTAGGAAATTAAAATATTTAGCACGAGAATACAGGACGATCACTTCTGAAAATCTGAAAAGAATTGTGAAAAAGGTCCGATGAGTATAAATTGCGCTTTAATCAGGTTTCAGTGAAAATCAAACAGCAAAACATGGTGCTCACTTTAAGAAAATGGAACCAATTTTTTAAGACGCTAACATTTCGGTAAATGAGAGTTACTGAGCCTGAAAAAACGTTTAGTTTTTTGAGGGTCGAAGAGCTACGGAATTAGTATTACGGGCTCAATCCCTAGGAATTAATTCTGTAACTAAGGATCCAACTGATCATATGGCAGCATCCAAGGAAAGTCTTTGTATATGCCGTTTTCATAGTAGGGTCATATCCGGTAAAAATAAAAGTTTTTATAGATTCCAACCGTCGAGAAATGTCAAACTGGCGGGGAAATTTGGGAGCTGTTGCCAAATGAGTTCATACCCAGTACTGCAGCAATAAAAATTTGGCGAAAGTCTAACGAACATAGTTTAAAACCTAACATTCGATCTGCTACACTCCGAAAAGCAGAAAATTTTAGATTACGAAGAATTTAAACTTACTCAAAAAATTGAGTATATAAAAACTCGTCGCTAAACCAGGTTACAAAGTTTTTGCACATTTATGATACTTTGGAGTCTGCTAATGAAAATATGAAACCAGACATTTTGTTTGAGCATAGTTCACCAACTAAATTTAAAGAAACTTTGCGGTTATTTGAAAAATCTAGTCTAGAACACACTTGGAAGAAACTTGATTGCAGTCATTGATGATAATATACCCGTTTAATTAAAACATTACCCAATATCACCATCGACACATTAGCTAATATACAGCAAACGAGATTGTATTTTAGCTCTAGGAGTAATTGAGGAAACAAAGAGTAGTTGGAGTCCACCAATCACTTTATTACGTAAAATCCCTAAAAACCGTTTACGCTTTGATGCACGCAAAGCAAATGAAAGAACCATCAGGGATGCGTGTCCATTACTGCATGTTAAAGGTTACTTAGGCGACTACAAACTGTTATATTTTATGTTCACTTGAAAGACGGTTTTTCGCAGAATCCACCGCAGAAAAATTCACGAAAAAAACAGCGTTTACCATACCGGGGAGACCTCGTTATGAATTGACTGTAATGCCATTCTGGCTGTGAAATGCTGCACAACGCACATGTAGATTAACAGATTGCATCATACCAGGCTGAAAAATTCTTCACTAATAGATAAAGCACTCCGAACAATTAAAGCAATAACAGTACCAGCTTTAGTCACACCTGATTTGAAGAAACACTTTTGTATTCAATGTGATGCTTCCAGTAGAGAGTTGGAGTAGGAGGAGTTTTGTTGCAGAAGAATAATGACGGAAACGAAAACCAGTTGCATATACATCGCCAAAAGTTAGTAAAACAGAGAAAAACTACATAGTTACGGAATTGAAATGTTTTGCAGGTAAGTTGAGCATTATAAAGTTTAGCCCATATTTTAAGGGGTTTACTTTATAATTATCACAGATCATTCCAGTTTAAAGGGTCTCATAAGGAGCTCCCAATAGGCAGGTGAAGCTTGAAATTGCTAGCGTTTGACTTCAATATTTAACACCGTGAAAAAATCAAAATGTTCTTCCTGACACTCTGATAAGACCTCTTATGAACGTCTGCTAGACGTTGATTTGCAACCTCAAAAGCTGAAAGAAAAGTGCTATCGGCTTGGCATGCCAATTAATGTACAAAATGAAGGCAACAATTACGAATTACGTCGACGCATCCAAACTAATTTCTAAATAAGTGAACAAGAAATTTGTTACAAAATAGGGCTTGTGAAATTCAAGATTCTTTAAGAAAATTGGTTAAGGAACTAGGAGAAAAAGATACAGAAGAAAGTTGACGAAAGCAGAAAAAGAAAGCTGTGACAAAAAGTGAATTATATTCAGAAAAAAACTGAATTATCTGTAAAAGTGAAACATTGCAGCCTGGGAAAGCAAACATCGTTACCTCCCTCTGTGTAGTTCATCGCACTCAAACAACCGCACCGCAGACTCCGACTTTATTCCACCTCATATCTGACTGTTTATCATCTCCCAGTCTACAAAACTCAATTAGTAATATATGTTGTGGCGACAAAGATGTACCGTCTCTCTCGCGAAGCAGTTTGTTAAATGAATGATTCTGACTGTCTAAGGCCTAATTTTGATTTTACTCTTACTAGTCTTTTAATCTGTTTAATTATTTTATTTTCTTCTAAAATTATAAGAATGCCTTTTTAATACGTAACAGGAACATTCGACGACTCTTTAAAAAGGTGAGTTGAATTATTGTTAATTAAATTAGTTATTTAATATTAAAATTTTAATTCATATATTTCTTTTTTATCTTAAACACAAATGTCATTATTTTAATTATTCATATTGATTATTGCTTATATTAAAACGTTTATTAACTAAATCGCTTTGTTTGTTACTGGCTGGCGAAGTAAGTTTACACATTACACTACACTTCCACCTTACATCACATACATATTATAAAAATTCTTTAGGGCAAATTTCTCTTTTGAACCCCCCATTTCGGCGAGCTAGTCAGAATCTGTTTAGAGCCCTTTAAGTATGCTACACATATTGTTACGGAAATCCCAAATCCAGGTCATTCCAGCTAATTAATTTTCTCACAAAATAAATTCCCTAGACAGGGAAACACCAAGTGGACATTCGCGGCGCGTCATGCAGCTGCCAGCCGACGAAAAAGATTATCGGAAAAGCAGGTTAACGGATTAAAAATCAAGCCATGAATTTAGGTAATAGTAATATGCATGTAAAAATGCATATACAGAATATATAGAACATTTGGGGAAAGCAGAGTTAATAGAAAAAGGATATTTGAGTTAAGCTGTCGAAAGTATTGCCAAAAATATATTGTAAATAATCCTACCCTCAAGCAACATAATTGTAAATAAACGAATTTTGAGGTGTATTTATCTTGAAAAGAATATCCACGATCTAGTGTTAGGAACCCAATCTTAGAAAGGCGAAATTCGTAACGATATTTTCAACTTTGAAAATGTTAATCTCTCCAATTTTTTTTTTCTTTGTAACACTATTAAAATATCATTAGAAAGGTAGGAATTGAATGAAATATTTTTTGAAAAACAAAAAACTAGGCTAACTTAAAAATGTAAAAAAAAAAATGTCAAGTACGATTTGAGCTGCATATTTTTTGCATATTTTTAAACGTTGTAAAGCAAAAAAGCCGATTAAATTAGCTCATTAAAAGAATCATTTTATTTTATTTAGAAACCGGAACTCCGTCCGTATTGAATTTCCTTTATTTAACGTAACTGGATTGACCTTTTTTATGAAACTAGAAAGATATTCTTTAAAACTTCGTGTTCTTTCTTCTTATGGCATCTTAGCTTATGATGAATGCCTTCAGAGGTTAATTTGACGTTACATTAATAATTTGTTTACATTAATAATAAATAATTTAAATGCTCCTCTTAATAGCTGTTTAACGTATATAAAGTTTTGCAGGTTATTTAAAAAATAAAGTGTTTTTTTGCACTTGTTAATTTTGGTTTGAATAACACGTTCTGAATAATATGTGTTTACTTTTTTGTTTGTTATTTTTTCGATTGTCTTGGGTTTTTTCGTACACTTAGCCCGCCTGCGACTATGAATTTTGTCTTTGGGTCTTGTTGCTAAGTTAGTTATCGCGGATGTCGTGCGTGCAAAAAGTGAGAAAAGAAAATATGTGTATATTGAAAGAAACAAAATACAACTTGAAAAAGATTGACATTTTATGTTGTTTACTAGTTCCCAATCTTTTTTCAAGAGAATAAAAACTACAATATACTCCTCTTATTGGCGAATCCGCAAAGAAAAAAAAAATTCGAGCTTTCCTGCCAATGGTAACACCGCTCTGATTGATAAAAAACGTGTTGTAATTTTTTCAACTGATGCTAACATAACAATATCACAAATTGGTACTTCCGCTATAAAAAAAGCACTAGATACCATAATATCATATACTTTCTATTATACTATTACTGTATCTCGATTCTTCGCGATGGTAATTTACTTGCTCTTGCTGGTAATCCGCACGCGAGATCACCTTGAAGTCACTTGCTAATTTAAGCCATCACTTGCTAATTTACACCACAAACCCAACTCAGTTGAAAGCGCAACGCCACGTTTAAAAAATGTGCCAAAAGAGGAAATAGTTCGCGAGATGAGTAATCAAGGTGCAAGCGAAGTTTATAAATTCCCTAAACTAACCGCAAAATCTCGCTCCTCTATAGGAAGGATCATTATCATTTTTGATCACTACCTGTTTATCACAAACCTTCGATGTTGCTTGGCAAAAGTGTAAAGTGCAATTCTACATCTCCCTTTTGTTTCGTGGTCTTATTCTAATGATCTACATAGTAGTGATTAGTTTCCAATCATAATCGATTTAACTTTTCAAACTCCTCTGTGAGCCCGGCAAAACAAAAAACTCCTCTTAGATAAGACGGATTGGACAATTACTCCAAACATGTCGAGTCATTTTTCCGTTGAAAGCCTTTTAACGGGAACTGCAATTATGATGCTGCTACTATCTCTAAAGCCAGTTGCACAGCAGCTCATCTCTGCATTCCTCAATCTAACATCTTTTTTAATCGAGCTAGGCTTCCTTGATGGAACAAAACTCTTTCGTTATTGAGGAAAAACAAAATCGGTTTGTGTCACCGCCTTTAAAAATGTCTTGAATATGATCATTTGTTATTATATAGAAAGGCCAACGCTCTGTTCAGCAAGGAATTACGAAAATCACATGCCCTCAGTTTTAAGCTTGTTTCGAAAAGAATTCACAGAAACACATCAAGGAGAGTTGCCTGAAACAAAATTAACAAACTCAGTGGGACTTTAAATTCGCATAAAATTTCTACCATCTGCCCTCCTAATGGAACTTTAATTGATGCAGATGAGATTTCTAGTTAGTTTGGAAAAGTGTGGTGCGAATACTTCTCTGGTTGCAACTTCTCCGGTGACTTCATCGAAAATAAAAGAACTCCAATTTCTCTTTCGAATGCTATTGGCAAATGTAGTATGTTCGTGGAATATTTTATCTACCTTACAACTTGAAAGTTGTCTCGAAATCGGGGGCCTGCTCTAGGTCGCATATAATACTAAATGATCAGTACACTGTCTAATTCAAGGAGTTCTTGGTTTCTTGAGAATTTGAACAAAAAACAATTCAAGCGGGGTAGAGGCGGCATCGACGCTCTTTTATATATCAATTACTTCACAACCAAAGCAATTTCTGAACGGAATCATATAAAGATTCTCTCAACTGATTTCGAAAAAGGATTTGGCAGAGCGGACGATGTATACATTTTAACTAAAGAAAAAAATAACGCGAAGGCAATCAACGTCTTTGAATCTATTGTGTTAGAAATCTCTACCAAACAGTTCAGTTTGACCAAATTTCAGTACAAAAATAAAGCAAGTAAGTAAATTATATCTGGCGGAGGTGACATCTCGCGTACCCACCACTCTGTTTTTCGCATTCTACACTCCAAGTTCATTTATTTCACGCCCATATCGCTAGTATTATTAAGCAGAAAAAAACAGCGGTGTCTGCCTTAATCATATCATTATTTTAACCTATTTTTTGGCAGATAATATATCTTCATTTCAGGAGTCTACAAAACAGTTTTAAAGTAACGTAGTTTCAAGTGAAAAAAAACAAAATTTAATCACTTGTAATTTTGCGTTGGCATGGCTGATTCCAGTTTTGGACATAAACAGTAGAGTGCTTTTGTTAAGTAAACGCGAAAAATTTCAGCTTACTAATTTTAATAATTTCCGCGTAACGAAAAAAAATCCAAACATTTGTGTTAAAAAAAAAAACG
This sequence comes from Glossina fuscipes, assembly GCF_014805625.2. Lineage (NCBI taxonomy): Eukaryota > Metazoa > Arthropoda > Insecta > Diptera > Glossinidae > Glossina > Glossina fuscipes. The sequence goes on from NW_024003752.1 coordinate 548,565, forward strand.
AGTTGTGTTCAATTTACGCTCTTCTACGCGGTTTTGCTCCGACCAATTTTTCCCATTTTCAATGCCAACTTGCGTTAAGAAACTTCCAATGTTTTTACCAAATTTGAAATCGACATCTTCATTTTTGCGGCCAGGAGAGTGCCAACAACACACACCACAAAGACACACAAGTAAACAGGCTTGGCTAACTCAACTCTAAATTTCACGCTGATCAAAAATACATATACTTTATAGGGTTTCTGAAGCTTCCTTTTGGGTTTGAATACAATATTGATTATGGAAGATGTAACGGCCGCGAACAAACCTTGGGTAGGGTGTCTGTCGGTCTGTGTCAACCGCAAGGAGCGCAATAACGGCATGCCGTTAGACAAATCATGCGATTTTGTGGTACCGCTAATAAATCGTATGATCTTGCGGGATATGTCTATTTTACTCTTCTCTGATTTCCTTGTTTACAAGTACAGGCAAAATCGTATGATTTTGCGGTACTCCTTTTTTTCCTTTTGCTTTTGCAAGCATAGGCAAAATCGTATGATTTTGCGTGATCTATGCTTGCTCTTGTGAGAGTAGCGGCAAGCCGTTATAGAGAGAGCAACAGGAAGAAGAAGAGGGAAATTGAGTAAGAACGAGAAGTCTGTCTGCTTTTTGATTTCAAGATAGCGAAGAGAACTGTTTGGCATCTGGTGAAGTTCGGACGGGCTTTCGAGCTCAATATAAAACGGATAAATAAAAAATAATTGTGAAGACTATCCCTCAAGGGTAATAAAAAGGACTAGCATTAGCTGACTGTGAATATTGAAATAAAAGGAAAAAAAGGTGGAACAATTAGAAGAAGCATAAGAGAATCAAGGCAAGAGTAATGGCTGCACCGTTCTTTGAATACGTTTTTTTTGTCGAACAAGAAGCAAAAGGTTTTCTTATCAAGTGAATAACGTAGAAGATTATTGGTTAAAGGTGACCTTCATAAACAAATGGTTGCGAAGTATTAATGAAGTATTGTGGAAAGTTTTAGCAGAACAATGTTTTATAATAAAAAGAAATAGCCAAGCGCATTTAATAAATTGTAAAGAAAAAAAATACACTCGAATAAGTTATGAAAAATTTAGAATTCTGCTTAATTCCATAAGCGAATCTGACATGTATAAACAAATGATTGTGAAACAAAAAAATGTCTACCTAAATGCCTTGATTGTAGCACTGATGTGCACCTGAACTATTATTACATTTTATCTTTTATTCGTGCGTTTAATAAATGATCGAAAAAAAAAACAAGGATCAATGTGTTTGCCTCAATCAAGATGTGTTAAGAGGAAGAAGAATACTTTTCCAGTAGCTTATGAATTACGTGCACCCACATGCACCTACATCCCAGCTGTGTTGTGATTGTGCCGACGACGTAAGACGAACTTCCTACTTCCTTGCCGTGGACAGGAGCCGCCGAAGGAGACAGCCACGACATCGCGAGAGGATTGTGTTGTAAGTTACTTCAGTTATTTATTCCCCTGTTGTTTTGTGTCCCCGATGAGTAGTTAAGCGCTACAGCTGCCACCGCTGTAGCTGAAAGGAGAAAGGGGGTGTGCATATGTAGGGCCGACGCCAGACGACGACCGACTGACTTACAGTGGACAGACAGACGGCAGACAACCGACGGGACTTTTCTTTTTATTTTATTTTTATTTCTTTGTCAGAAAAAGACGAATACTCAGCCGGCAATGAAAGTAACGAGTCTCATGACAAAGAAAACAAAATGAGTATACCTCCATCTTACAGTGGCGGCTGTGAAAATGCACATTTGTAGAAAGCAGATGGAGAAAATAGACTGATGCATGTTAATAATTTGGCATTAAAAAATGTGCAGGCGTTCAATGCTCTCGAGCGCTTTAACCTCAACAATTCTATTCTCGGTAAAGATGTAAAAAAAGATTACTATTGCCTACAAAATTAGAAATTTTATTTTCACAATTGACTATTGTTTGTATTTCGCAAAGGAATTGAACATTCCCCAAAAAATTTCCGGTAATTTTGGTTTTAAACCTCCAGGAGTTTTAAAAGACTACGCTTGTGACATTTTGCTCTCAATGTACAAAAAGAATACATGACAAATTACGTCTTTAGGAATCTAATTGGTGAAAAAACCCAAATAACGGAAAGCAACACACAGTTAGTTTTCGATGTTGTAAATAATCTTAGTATGTGTACAAATAAGCAAGAACGAGACCGCTGCGTTGTTTGCAATAAATCTGTGGAGCTTTTTGATTTTTTAATTAAAAATGTTGTCTACTTTCTGAAACTCGATTAAAATATTCTGACAATTTATTTCATCCGATCTACGCTTGTATAAGAGGCATGATGAAAACATATAGTTAGGTGAAGGAGTTGTAATTTTAATCCACAAGCGCTTCACATTTTGTAAAAATCCATCAATTAAAACCGATTTAATCGAAACCATTTGTGAAAGTATCTACACCATTCATTAGTGTCTATGGTGCAAGTCGCTAAGACAGGTTTAAGATAAAATCTAAAAAAAGACTTATTTTGAGTTACTTTTGAAACAAAACAGCGATTTGGTTGTCTGTGGCGATTTAAATGCTAGGTACCGCGACTGGTGCTGCACAAAACCAAATTCTTGAAGTAACCCATTAAATGAAATCACGACATTCTTTCTTGTAACTATTTTGCACACTAATCGTCCGACCCCTATTCCATCTGCACGAAGACGTGTGGCTTATTTTTTGGATTTACTCTTGACTCGATCGATGCTTTTTTCCGATTTGCAAACTTTCAACAAGATCCATGCCGATCATTTACCACTCAAATTTTCTCGTCGTACCCAAGCATTCATAAAACAAATTTTTACTAAGGACTAAAAATAGGATTAAATTACAGTAAAGCTGACTGGAAAAGTCATGGAATTTTTTTATCAATACCTTCAATGTTCAACAAAGTTATACCAACTTTATAACCGCGACAGAGGATTTGGACAGCTACGTGAACTTGTTTACTATAACCATTACAGAAGCTGTCCAGCACTCAGTGCCCAAAAAGCTTACAAAGACTAATTTTCTTGGACTTCCAGGCTCCGAGAATTTTATAAAAGCAATTGAGTCATTATCGTCACAAGTCGACTGTCGAAACGCTCTTATTTACGTGAGTTATGCGTTTTCTAACACAACAATAAATTTTTAATATGTACTTGTTTATTTAACGGTGATCTTACAACTACATTTTTACAAGTATTTCTATTGTTATTATTTCGTTTTGCAAAATGATGAGTTGACAAAAAGCGATCCAAGCGACATTGATGCTTTCTCGGTCATCACATTTCCTATCGGATTTCATTTTAAGTATCCTTTCATGATTATGCTGACATCATCATTGTCAGCGTAATAGTGTGTGCTAGAGTAGTTGTTACTAATTTGAATAAGATGAGGATACGTAACTTGCGTGAGAAGTGAAAATTTTCAAGTCCAGAAACGCACTCTGGGTTCATAAAGTAATTGCTTTAGATAAAGCAAGTAAGCGATTTTGGAATATAAGTAAATCGCTGCGTAAAAAACGCAATGTCATTTTAGTACTCAAATATAGACATGGTATACTTTTTCTGTGTCGTGATAAAGCAAAAGCTTTCACAGATAGATTTATAGAAAACGTACTTTAATTTCTCGTGCGAGAGAACATATAATCAATTCTGCAGTGGCGAAACTAAACTCAATTTCAGTTCATGTCTCGGAGGAGGACGACATAAGTAAAGACATGGCTAAATGATTGGCGGGCGGAACACGTCCGAGAAAGATTAAGTTTCAATGATAGTGAAAACATAAATCATAGCTTGGCCACTCTGTCGCGCGGTATAGTCGTCTATATTTTGTTTCGGCAAATAATATTTTAATTTCTTGTTGAATTTCGTGGCTATTTTGCTTTATAGTGTGTGAATTTATAATATACTTTGAGAAGAAAGTAAGTGAATTCAAAGTAAAAGAAGTATTTTTTTCTTTACTTTGATTCATTGGATTTTTGCAAACAAAAAATTTGAGCTCTGATATAAATCTCTCTTCTTTTTGTTTTCTCTCTTTTTATTTGTTTATCTTTTTGGTGTTTGTAGTTTGTTTTGCTTTTGATCTCTTGTTACAGTGTCAACGTAACAGAGAAGTTTTGCTCAAGTTTGGTGAATAAATTTTTGTGTTGAGGATTTTTTTTCACTTTGTTCGTTCGCGAAAGTTCCATCAGGCAATCTAAAGCGGGTTAGTATTTTTAAATTGGCTCCTTCTCAATCTAGAGAAATCGCTTCTTTTAAAATTCTTGTTCCGACTGGAAACATTGATATGTTGTTAGACATGCCACTGTGGCCAGTTGGATCCTTAATTAAGGAATTTATCCCTTGTCATCGATCCCGTAATACTAAACAGTAGTCCTGTCGCCTTCAAAAAACTCTTCAGGCTCTCTCATTTATCAAAATGTTAGGGGCCTAAATTCAGAAATTCGCTCTACCTTCCTAAACTCAGTGGGCACGGAGTTCTCCTGTTTGACCTTCACTAAAACTTGGTTAAAACCTGATCCACATCCGTCTGAACTTTTCCACAATTCTTTCCATGTTTACAGAAATGATCGATTGGATCGCATTGGTGATGGTGTATTAATTGCCATATCTTCGTCATTTTCGTCCAAATCAATTGAATTTCCTACTACTCCTGACGTTGAATTTATCGCCATTGGAGTGAAAATGCCTAATAAACAACTATTTATAACCTGCTCCTATATTCCCCCAAATTCTGATATCTCCATATATAAGAAAAAGGCCGTCCTCATTTGTAAAGTGGCCAAGCAATCGAAACCCTCGGATTTGGTAGTTGCGTTGAAAGCCTTCAATTTGCCTCAAGTCACTTGCTGTAACAGTGATAATGCTGGCTGTTTGGTTTCTACTTCAACGTCTGATAGGGCTGTTGTGCTCTTTAACGAATTATATGATCATAATTTAGTTCAATACAACCGTATCCCTAATTGTAATGGTAGACTGCTTGATTTCTGCTTTGTCAATTTCCCTGATGTTAGTGTAAATCGTTGCCTACTTTTTAGTTTACCTGAGGATCCGTATGATCCAGCATTGCGTATTTCCTTTCATTACGAGCATGATGGTTCGTTGAACTGTTTTAATGTTCCAAATCCAACTTTTTCAAATAAATATTACGATTTTCATAAAATCAATATTGTATTGCTAAAACATCGTCTTTCACATATGAGGCTTGATTTCTCAACCGGAAGTATTGAAAGCTTTTTGTCATAGTTCTACAATACATTAAATCTACCTATTGCTGCATCTGTTCAGGGTCAAGCAGTCCCGACCTCGAAGTAGGTCTCCCCCGTGGTTTAATAAGACAATTAAATATTACAAGAATAGAAAAAACACGGTATTCCAAAAATTTCGTAAAGTGGCTTTGCGCTCGACTATTTCGCTTACTTGGTGGCGAGGCATAGATTTAACTCCCTCAACCACCATTATTATTGCAGATATTTTCAGTTAATTAAATCCTCTCTGTTCGCTAATCCCAAATACTTTTTTAAATTTGTTAACTCGAAAAGAAAAATTTCCACACATCCCTCACATTCCTCGGATGATTTTCAAATCTTAAATCTGTTTGCTGAGTACTTCCGTCGAAACTTTTCGACTACTAATTCCGATTTATCCGCAAAGTACCCATATACTATAAATGACTTGGTTTCAATTCCTAATTTGGTTATTGCTGAAGATGATATTGATAAAGACTTGAGCTCCCTAAAATATAGTCGTGCGCCTGGACCTGATGGAATTCCATCATATGTACTCAAATCTTGCCTGTCGAGTTATATGGTGTTATCTCTAAGATATTAAACCGATCTTTGAATTTAGATGTTTTCCCTTTGTGTTGGAAGAGTAGTTTCCTTATTCCAAAAGTGGAAGTAGACAATTCGTTGCGAACTACAGGGGCATAGCCAAGTTAAGTGTCCTGGTTTGAGCGAATATTTCTCCACACCAGCATGGTTTTCAGAAAGGGTGATCTACGGTCACCAATTTGCTAGAGATTTCAAGGCTTTTTCTAGTGGCTCTCGCACAGATATTATTTACACTGATTTAAGCAAAGCATTTGATATGGTTAACCATCGACTACTTATCTTTAAACTCCAGGCCGCTGGTTTCCCTTTCTATTTAGTGAAACGGATAAGCTCTTATCTGCACAATAGATCCTTCAGGATTCTGTTTAAATTCATCACCTCGGATGAAATCCCCGTGAATACGCCGTCTGGCGTACCTCATGGCAGCCACTTAGATCCCATTTTATTTAGATTATACATTAATGGTCTCCCATTGGTGATTAATTCCAGGCAGATCTTAATGTACGCTGATGATTTTTCTTCTCTTCTCTCTAGAATCGCAATCACATCACCTTCAAAGTGGCTTAAATAATTAGGTTGCATGGTGTTCTTTGAATCTTCTGAAACCAAATCTAAATAAATGTAAGAAGCTTTCTTTCTCAAGAAGAAAGTCATTACGCAGTATTTTATTGATTCGCATAAGTTGGAGGACGGGGGGACAGGGGTTGGTCCTGTACCGGTTGTGGGTGTGACTCTATGCTAGTTGTATACATGCTTTTTGTCTTTTTTTTCCTTCTTATTTGTTATATTGCACTTATACTAAGTTTTAATATTAACTAATTTAAGATTTACTTTAAGAGTCAATTGAACTCGACTGTCAAAATCTTTAGTTGAGTTTCTTGTATAAGTGGAATAAATAAATAAATAAATAAAATAAATAAAAATAAAATAACGGGGAGAGTGACATGGTAATAAATATTACGAAGTAGTTCACATGCACAAGTAATTAAATGTAAAGAGATAACAATAAATGTACGCAAAAAGGTTTGACGATTGCCCTGTTTTACAACTTGGCTCCAGTGATCGACTGACTACTTGTTTTTCTCTGGTTCTTTGCTACGATACTTTGCCTGTTCTACTTTTCGTTTATTCTATCAGCTCTCACCGCTTACTGCTATTGTAGACATTTACGCTTCACATTCGGCTGTTGGCCCCTCATCTGCCTCAGATAATATCTTGTCTTCCTCATTTTCAAAATCATCTTCCACTGCTTCATATATTAAACACATCTGGCTGTATTACGTGGGCCTTCAAAGTCTGCGACGTTTTCAACATCAATGTGACTGTTACACTTTATTTGACAATTTCATATGGACTTAACCTCTTTTTCGTGAGCCTTTTCATTGGGACAAATTGGGTCTTTTTATGGCGGCCAATTCTCATATGTTCTCTATTTTTTATGATATTTATCGTAATGCCGCTTATATGTATATCGCGCTTTTTGTATCTGTTCTTCAGCATCTTTTCTCATTTTATTTCGATCTTCATTGTAGTTTCTGAGTAATTCGTGTCCTAACATTTCCAATAATCCGTGGCTTGCGTCGCTTTTTATACGTGCTCCGAAAAATATTTGAAAGGGTGGAAACTTTGTTGAAACATTTTGAGGTGCACTTTATCGCCTTGAACTTATCCAACAACTTTATAACATTTCGATGAATCGGCCGATGATAGTGATTGCTATCATATTTCGATTTATCCCTTCTATTTTATAATTACCTCTAGGCACGCCAGTTGTAGTTTGGATATATTCGATATTACTTTCTGCAAAAAAGATTATAAGTTCTTTCGAATACAGAACCTCTACCGCTAAGTATTCTTGTTGAATAAACAAAGACATCCAAAACAAAACAATTTCTTCAGAACCTATTGTTTTACAGCAAAATAACCACTGATTGGATATATTTATAATTTTTACAGGTTGCATCCATTGGATCTAAGTGATAAATGTGTAGAGTATTCAACTGGGTGTCACCTTTTTGTATGCAATTTGTCCTCCTTTTCCTCCTTTTCCTAAGTTTTTGTTGTTGATTATACATTCAATGTAGAAAGACTATCAAGTCAAATTCGTTGCTACCACTCGTATATAAGTGAAAAAGCAGAAAACAGGAAAATTGTTGTTTACATTTAATCGTGGCTCTCAAAATTCGAAAAATAACACCCGGCCCTCTGACAAATTAACGAACAAAATAACTACTAATGAACCAATATTTTTTTTACTTTTATACGTATACTATTTGCAAACTTAATACATCCATATGTTTATTTCAATTATGAAATACATTAACCAATGAAATGGAAATAATAAAAAGTTGGTAGTGGAAGTATTGTATATTATTTGTTATTTGTTCTCCCAACTATAAAATCGAAGTACAAAAATGATGTCAAAAATGAATGATATTACAAAAAACGACATGCAATAGCTAGCTCCCACTCCACACGCTCATATAATATAATTTCCCACTTTACTTTACTAAACAGGGAGATATAGACTTTTTAATACTAGATTCACCGTATTAATGACTCCGCAGGTTTCTCAAATCATTTACTTCTACATTCTTATACTCTACTGTTAATAATTCAACCGAATGCTGCGATTCTCTTTCGGCGCTCTTCGCATTATTTCCAGCAATGATCGCATACCATTTTTTAAACACTTTTGATCTAAATATTTCAAATTGCTATTCGCATCTCTTAACTTGTTATAAAAACCATACCAAAACATTAAAATCTCCAAAGAGTCCTAATACGCAGATGGACCTCATCATCTAGTTCCAAAGCACCAATCTAAAAAGACATAATTTATGGTACGAATATGTATCATATACATATTTAATCTGCTTACTTACTCTTAATAAATATTTCTGTTAAATATAAGCGATTCTCTGCGCTAGTTTCGTCGCCGGTTGCTTTTAATTTTACTTCGCAACCAAAAAATTATGCGTAACGTTTAATTTAATTATAATAAAAATATATATATATTTTTTTTTAGTCTCTTGAGATTAAACGAACTAAGCCAATAAGTAATGTGGGTTATTTACCCACTCGAAAAATTTCTGCAAAAATCTTAAAGGAAAATTTTTTCCTTTTTTGTAGTTTTAATAAATTCTGTTTTTATTAAGTAATTTTTTGTTTTGACTCAGTTGTTAGCAAATAAAGAATTTTCTTGAAAGTTATTTTACTTTCAACTGTTTTCTCTTATAAATGCAACTCGAACTCAAAACCTTCAGTACTAACGCCAAACGTAAAATCCAAGCTCCCGCACAACTTGGCAATTAAGAGACAATACATTACACAGCCGCTGTGCTTACGTGATCCGAAACAGCCTGCAGTCATCAATCAATTCTGGACAGTTAACATTCCCAATTAAAAAACGTTCAACGCGGAAGAGTTCAGCACTTCAAAAAAGTAGTCGTTAAAATGTTTGCACGTGCTATTATACAAACTTAAATTGTTATTTAACATCAAAAATAATAATAATAAGTAAGTATTTCTTTGGGCATTTGCATAAATAATTTTCAGTAATCATTGGTAATTACAGGTCAATTACAAAACAATAAATACCAGACGGAGCCAAAAATTTTAAACCAAGCACTGCCCAAGAAAGAGCTGAATAGTTTGTGTGACCAACTAAAGAGAGAAATAAATTCAATGGGTTTCCTACACAAAACAATGGCTGGATGATGAAAGTAAATTTTCCGAAGTTATGGTAACATATTGTTTGGATTTGCCTTATTTTTACCTCTTTTTCAACTTTGGGAAGAACGCAAATACGGCCAAGGGAGCAACTGATGCTGACTGTGGATTAAGTTAACTCAATTTTCGTTTTCACATTCATTCATTGCATTTAGTAGGACCTTGCATTTTGAATTTTGTCTTTTTATTTTTATTTTATATATTTATGTATTATCGTATGAATTTAACTATAAAGAATTTATGTTTATGTAATCTATAATGTTTTAAAAGGAAACTTTTTCTTTTTAATCACCTTCTGATAATAAAACCCAACTTTTTAATTTTCAAAAAAGTTTATTTATTCTTTATATATTGCATTTTACTACAATTTAATTTTAAAATGCAGAAGGTGTGCTGGTTCTTATTTCCGCACTTATTCGTCTCACTATGAGACCTCAAGCGAAACATACACATCGTCGTCAAAATAAGATGCGGGAGTTGTAAGGTTTAAGTCCTCAATTTCCCGATATTTGCACGTAAATGTTGTGAATGGTTGCACAACTTTTATAGATTTTCTTGGATTCCTTGCATCGTATCTGTTTTTCCGATCTTTTATTAAAATAGGATAGGATAGGGTATCGACCTTAAAAAATGTGAAAGCTCAATTTATGTTTTTGAATTTAGATTATTAATTAGAGTAAAAAGCAAACAAAAAAGAATTAATATGCTTATCTTCCATACAATTTAAATTTTTGTTTTGATCCAGAAGTTAGTAAGTAAACAATTTTGTTCGGAAATTTTATTATCAATGTACAGCTGTTTTATCTTATTAATGCAGCTCCAAACAACTAATATTAACGCAAAGCGTCAGCAATTTTGCTTACGCCGATTTGACACTTATAAGAGAGCGTTTCTTGCACCTTTTGTGCATACACATAGGTCGAAACTTGAATGTGAAACCTAATTAAGACCATCAGTGCCCTAATTTCAAAATGTAATAATTTTTATACAATCGTCTTCTTCATGTGCGTTTACAAGCCGGAGCGTTGTTTTTGAAGATAATACCAATAAATGACATGACGACTTCGACAATCAACGTATTGTAACTTACTGCCTGAACTGGAGGTGAAAAGTTTCGGTTGTATGTTATAAATTTCGCAACTTCTCGCGGAACGTTCGTTTTCGCCTGCGTTGCAATTTGTAATTCCAATAAATGGTATGTATACTATTTAATGCATACATAGCTGCTTTGACTTTCAATATATAATTATGAAGTTCCTCTTGTTGTGCATGTGTTGTGTGTATTCGATGCATCTATATGTAGTTCCGTTATGACATTTCTGTCATAAATACATACAGTTCGTCCATTTCCTACCTCTAGTTTAAGGCTCTTAATTGCATACACATCTTCTTAACGCCGAATGAACGATCTTTGACATTTTCGATTGCTCTAACATTGTCTTTGCCTGGCAGTATTTATCCATTTTCAATTATCAAGAAGAATTTATTTTTAGGTTACAGCTACTACTAGTTTAAGTTTTTCTAAACAACGTTCTTCTGTTTCGGCGTATATCATAACATCATCCATATAAAGTATCATTTTATAATGGTTAATTAAGTTCTGAAATGTATAATTCAACACCTAGCCAAATTTGCTGATGTATTACAAAATCCAAACGGAGCTTTAGTGAATTTAACTAGGCCTTTTTTCGTGACAAACGCGTTTATAAGCAGAAATACCTAGTAACAAAGAATTTTGCTGACTGCAGTTTCTCTGCAACATTATCCATTATCGCCATTGGCAAATTACCTTTTAAAAGCATTCCATTTAATTTTTTAAAGTCAGTACATAATCTATGTTCACTTGACTTCTTTTTACTAGTACCGCGCTGCTTGCCATTCTTTAAATTTAGTTGTAACAACTTCTCGCATGATTATTAGTAAACGCGTCAGTGACAAAATTGCTTAAAATTACCGTCAGATAGAATTTTAGTGCTGAATGGAAATTGTTCACTGCAATCTCTCGGTGAATAATCAGAAATAATTTTTTTCACTTTAATGGCACATTAAGTTCATTTTTATACTTTAGCGGCACATTAAGTTCATTCGCGCTGATGTTATATATTGACCAAATGTCCTTTTTTAGCTTGTAATTAAATTTTATTCGTTTTGCATTTATCGTAACAAAACTTTTTTAATAAGGTATTATCCTATAATCGCATCGCAATATAAACATCAGTATCCGTACTTATTAAGTAGCAGATTTGCAAATAGTTTATGAAAACTTGTTTCATTCTATTTTCTTTTACAATAACGTTTATCACTTCTTTAAGTTGATTTTCTTTGTCGCATTTCCTACATTCTGTTGAGCCACATTTACAACAGCGTTTTTTCTGTTCCGTTTTTTTTCTACTTTTCGAGAGTTTCCTTCTTGTAGGTTGTGACTCAATATTTCGCATGCTTAATCATTTTTTTGAAGTTCTTTAATTTCTTTTAATTCCTAACCCATTTACTATGTGTTGAATTACTGACAGTTCATAAAATGTACCAATAGTCGCAGTTGTTCACATATCAAGTGTGTATTAATGATACGATTCTTTTTTTAACTTATGTCTTTCCCATAACTTTCTCTCTATTTCGACACTGTTGAAATTTTTATGAAACTCATCTATTATTGTTCAGTTTTTACAAAAAGTTGCACTGCACCTGTTATTTTGGTACGCGTTTGGACATATGTTTGTTTTTCAAATAAATTGTACTGGTTTGCGTTTTTTTTAAATGCTTCAAGCCATTTTTTGACAGTTCTCGTGTAGAGAAAACACGATAAATGTAATCATATGTTGATGTTTATTAAGTTTACTTTAACTCTGACTCTATGACTCTAACCCGACTAAACTGCGGTCAGTGTCTTATATAATAAATTATTATGCTAGCTTAAGCAAAATAGTAGTTTTAAACTAGGTTATTACTAAAGTTAATTTTAATGTAGGTTATATCTAAATTTGGCTATCTTAACTAGGTTATAGCTAGATTTGCATTACGTAGAAATATAAGCAAGTGCAAACTTTGCATAAATGATTAATAAGTGAGTAGACTACGATGAATCGATAATGCTACAGTCGTTTCGCCATCAAAACAATGTAATGTAAGGGTCGTGAAGCTATTTGGACCACCGTTTGATGAAACCTACGCCGACCTATATTTACTTAAGGAGAGTAAATTAAAACGTAATAATTGGTCGAGTCGATGAACGAATCTACGTTTTCCAATTTGTGCTAATCGTTGAAATATTCAGTATTGAATGGCTTTCTCCTTGAGAAAAAACTTTCTATGATTTTTTAGATTTAATATCATAAAATTTAACGAGCAGCGTGTAACTAAATTATTTAAGTCAATTAAAGCAGGTACGATTGCTATTTCAAGTTGTAGGAAGAAAACAATCTAACGTCGTCAACGTACATTAAAATATAGCTGGATCTACTTACTGAATAGAGATCATTAATGTGTGAAATAAATAAAAGCGGCCCTAAATAATTGCCTTCATCCAAAGTGCTCAAGTTAAAAAGAACACTGAATGATCTGTTTATCCATTTCACTAAGCCAGAGGCCTGGAATTTGAAGATCAGTAAGTTATGATTAACTAAGTCAAATGCTTTACTAAAATCAATATACACGACATCCGTACAAAAAAATCATACAAGTCGACACAGCATGATTTCAGCATATATGATGAAATGGCATCAGGTTCGGGCACAAAACTATATTTTAGAGACCTTAAACCATCTAAAACGTCATGTTCTGAAGTGTTCAAGTTAGGAATCAAAACCGAGTTAGTTATCGGATACGGATAGTTGACAGTGGAATCGGAATTAGCAGTTGAAATATGTCGTTCGAGAATTTTCAGCAATGATATTTGAGATTTCAATATCATCTGAGTACTTACAGCTACTGAAAGAAACAAAGATTTTTCTTTTGGAGTGGATAAACTTGTAACAATATTTAGGATTAATATGCAGTGGAGATCCTCTTGTTAACTGAAGATATCTGGAAGAACATTTGCATTTGAGGGAATTAAACCTATGCCTTGCCGCAAAGTGGACGCGACAATCGTGTGCAGAACCACTTTTCATAAATATTTTGAAAGGATTGTTTTTTCTATTTTTGTAATATTTAATTCCTTTGTTAAGCAATGGCGCGCATTTGCTTCGCGGGCGGAATTGCTTGATCAGAAAGGATGGAGAAATAGCTAAGTTTAGTATATTATAGAACGATGACAGATTGTTTTTTTTTTTGTTAATTTTTAATGTTTATTTGGGGAAGTTGTATTTGACATGTTAGCGTTGTTTAACAGTTCACCATGCCTCTAATGAAAGGAAATGCATACTTCTGGATGGTACGGATCGTCAGGTAACCTAAAGGTGGACAGGCATTTACAACTATCTTCGGGAAATTGGCAAAGCAAAGATCTACCAGTGTGCCATTACCATTAGGAGTACAATTATATTAAAGTAAATTACGATCAAATAAATCATTGAAAAGCACGATAGCTATCAGGTGTTGAAGTGATGGGCATGCAACCAGAATTATCACTACAACGACAAGCGACTTGTCGCAAATTGAAGGGTACATTTTAATCTTTCGGCCGCGTTACATACGAAGGCACCATGTTTTTCATAAATAGAGATATCCGCATTTGGGGGGTTATAGGTTACATATAAGTGTTTATTTACAATTTTCGCGTGAATGGTAATAAATTGAAAGTTAAGAGGAATAGTTCAAATGAATAAGACGCAACTATGACAGATATAGCAATTAAAACATTACTACAAATGCGATACAATCGATGCTTTCCGAAAATCTGAAAAGAATCCCCTTCATACAATTGGTTCACTTAACTCACCTTCGTCTTTAATATCGTAGTTATAAATTATCTTTTGTTGAATTTTTAATTTAATATGTTAAGGTCACTTCCTTTTGCGAGTTTGGTTTGGTCGTGTCTACTCTCCTCTGATTGAACGTACTTTCTTTTGGTTGAGGACACTTTCTTTTTGTTGAGCGTACTTTCTTATGATTCAGCTCCGAAATGTGGAGGGCTTAGATTTCACTTTACCAATGTTAAAAATATTATATTATTCATTAAAGTGCAATTCAAAACCATCAGTAAAATATAAAGAAATAGTATTAAAAGTAAGTAAAAATGTTTGACGATTATATTATTTTACAGCTTGAGTCTATTCAATGACTGTGCGAGTTTAGAACTTTAGTCCGTGTTATTCATCGTTTACTCTATCAGCTTTTACCGCTTATTACTTTCAAGGTATCTAAAATTCACACATATATGTTTATCTATTTCTATATAGTATACATTTACATGAATTGAGAATTTTCAAATTCAGTTAAAAATATAAAAGTTGGAATTTAAGAAAACGCGATTTATGTAATTTATTTTCTATTATTATTATCTCCACTTACCTGTTTCTGTTTGGTTCCACCTTTCTATTACTGTGCCTTAGTTTACTTTGGTTTCCTGATCCTTTTCTATCGGTTGATGGTGTCGCTTTCTTTGTTATTCCGCCTATTTGACTTGGCGTATGCACTTTTCGTTCCGAGAAATTTTGAAACCTTTCGCCCATTGGGAATCTCAGTTTCTTTTGACGAATTAAATTTCTACATATTTTCTGATTTATAACTGAGGTGATTTTCAAATGTGAGCTAAGGTAGGTGATGTACTGGCGTTGAAGTAATGTCACCTGACGGTGACACTTCTTGTGGCACATTTAAGAAAACTCTTAAAGCGCAAGAGCTGGGGAATGGCAATGTTAACAATAGTACCGTTAACGCCGATTTTAGTAATAGCATACTTTATAAGTTGCCTTCTCAGAATATTCAGAACATTCCGGCTGTCAGTAGGAATACTGATCTATTAATTAATTGGACCAATAGCTGATATATACAGACTATTAATAAATTAGTGGCGATTCCTTCTCGCAAGGCAATCTTTCTACAGCGTCTTGCTTCTAGAACAATTTTTGACAACGTAAGTAGGCTGTATTATAATAAGCTAGCTAATATAAATTTAAAACCCTATTCTTTCAAGGTTATTTCATCAGGCCTTGAGTAAACAATTTTGACTCCCAGGTGTTTTCGTGAACATATTCCTCATCGGCGTTACGTACAAAGGGCGTCTACTGGTGAAGCAGAAAAACTGACTAGCATTTCATAGCATTTCTATATCAAAATATCCGTGGCCTCAACGCATAATTCTGCAAGATTTTTTTTAACTCTTATGGATTTGTAGTTAACGTTCTTGTATATGTCGAAGCATGGTTGAAGTTTTGTATTAAGGATTATGAAATTCTGTGTCCTTAATATCCTGTATTTAAAAGTGGTCAGGTTCTCAAGCCGGTTGGCGGTATTCTAATAGTTGTTAGGTACTCTTTAGCATAGTCTTGATCGATTCTGCCGATCAATATTGATACTGAGTGTATATGCGTGCATGTCCATTTAAATGGTATATCTGTTTATACAACTTGTCCATTTTTCCGTCCAGATTCAGATATCTCGGTTTCTAAGACGCATTTAGAAGTAATCCAGTAGGTTGTCTGATATTTGAGATCGAGTGACGGAATGCTTGTCCTAGGTGATGTTGATCTTCACTATATCTCCTGGAATTTCGATGGGAAACTTGGATATTTTATTCCATCTTTTTATCTTCATACATTTTTTGATTTTTTTAATGCGATGTGTACTGTTAGTCTGGTAAAGGTGAAAGAAGTGTTTAATCTGAATGGTACATTACTTGATTTCATTTCCTCCAATGATAATAACTTCAACGTGTCACGTGTGAACTCGTTCGTATTTCCTGAGGATAACAATCATCATAAATTTCGCGTTGAGTGAAACGCTCTCCTATAACTATGCCTAGTTTTCTACATGTAGTTTCAAATGGTTGCTTGGTAAGTTCAATATTCTCACACTGAAACTTATGTTGTCCTTGATGCAATAAGATTTTGAGAAGAAAGAGATTAATGATGTCTTCGGTATCATGTACGGGGCTCTTGATTCTGCTATTTCTCCATTTGTGCCTGTTGTTCCCGAATTTTTTCCATGGGATTGTCCAATTTGGTTTACTTGCAGCTACGATCGATACGAAATAAAACGAATTGATTATTTAAACCCAGTAATTCAAAGTTAGTTACATAGCATACTCCAAGTCTAGGCGTGAGTTTAATTTCTTGAAGAACAAAAGTTTCGCCTGTTATATTCATAATATGAAAGGTAAAGTGCTTAATTATCCGAAGACATTTTACAAGCTTGTAAATTCAAAACGTATGGTAAAAGACTACTATTTCTATGTATTAAGACAATAAAATAAATAAATGAATAATATGTTTGCTTCTTTCTTTGAAAAATCCTGTTCCACTGATGACTTTTTGGCGACTTATTTTGGACCGATTCCTTCGATGTTTTCTCGCGTATTGCGAAAACAAAAAGTGTTGTTTAATCCAAATTTTTCGCGTGACATTTCCATATCATCGGATGTCCGTCACGGAAGTCAATTTGGCCCTCTTTAGTTTGCTTTATTTATAAACGACCTTTCTACTTGTGTTTGCAATTGCATGCTAGTAGTATATATATATATGTTCGACGCCGCATTGTTCCCATAAACGAATGTGCAAGACGGTAAATAGCGACTTTAAAAATTCCCTATCTTAACATTTTTTTTGTAAACTGAGCCACGTTTTCTTCTTATGTTCGAGTTAAAAAAGGCGTTGGTATTCGTATGAGCTTTTACGTAACGAACTTTAGAAATGGGTGTTGGTGTTTGAAGCAAACAAATTCGTAAACTGTGTATACCCTAGAGCACCGGGAATTGTTTTTTTTTGTGGTTTTTTGCGGTTTTGTGGTTTTGTACTTAAATTGCTCGTCTTTCTTAATGTTATTAATAAGTGACCTCTATATATTTTCTATACCACGAATCCAAAACTTGTGCGTGTATGTGCATTTTTTGTATTATTATTTATATAAAGAAATAATTAATTAATTAAAAATATTCTTGTAGTTTGGGTGTTTTTCAGTACGGTAAAGTTGAGAATTTGGTCTATTCAGAGTTTTGTTGCGATTGTTTTTTTCTTTTTTTTTGGAGAGGTGGAAAACCATCATAGGGCGCCCACCACTACTTAAAAGCCTACGTTGCCACTCCTCGTGTCTTTGTTTTCTCATTATGTTTGCGGTAAAAACTCTTACCGCCTTCTATATTTTCAGGTTATTGAACGCATTTTTTACGAGATTGTCGGGGAGAGCTAACTCTGTAGTCTCTGTCCTTCGTTATGATATTTCGGACAGACAAAGAAAAGCTGTTCAGCATCTTCCATGCACTCACAAAAACTACAGAATGGGTTCTGCTCTATTTTAAACCTATTAAAATATGATCTAAAGCAACCTTGGCCGCTAATTAGCTGCGTCAAATAAAAGTCCACCTCACCACGTTGCATATTCATCCAGTGCCGCAAATCTGGTATTAGCTGGTGCGTCCATCTATTCTTACTCGCTCTGCTGTAGCGCTCTTGCCAGCATTCCATCAGTCGCTGTTTTACTCGCTGCTTAGCCGCTCGAGCTCACAATTTGAATTCTCAATCAGACAGACGGTAGACAACCGACGGGACTTTTCTTTTTTTAGTTTGTATTCTTTGTCAGGAAAATATACCTACTCAACCGACAATAAAAGTAGCGAGTCTCATGACACTTTTGCACAAAAAAGTTGCACCTGGAGTAACTTTCCAATCGCAATCGATTATGATAAAACGGACCACTTAAGCACGCGTCCGTGGGCTACGAAATCACAACGATTCTTTCTGTTCTTGCGGTGATGTTGCAACGTGTGTGTGTGTGTTTTTAAACTTTTTTTATGTGTTATTAATCATGTAGAAAATGAATTAAATTTTGTAATTTGGGATTTTTGTATGTGATATTGTGTAAACTTTTTGATGAACTGAATATGTTTTCCTTATAGATGTATGGTATAGTGGTTGCGTTTATGTGGGTCGAATGTTTGATGTGTGTGTTATGTGTCCTGTTTTGGGTGTGATTGTTTGGTTCGAAAATACACGATTAAGAACTTAGAAAAACGTAACTAATTAAACTGTTGTGGTTAGATAAAAATTTTGAACTCATCATTCCCACATAATTTGGAAAAAAAAACTTTTAGCTTGATATAATTTTTTCAAAGTCATCGTTTTCCAAAATTATAAAAGTTGTCATTAGTTAATAACTTTAAACTCGTCGTCCCACGTAATTTGAGAAAAAAGATGTTATTAAGAACACAGAAAAGCGTAACTAATTAAAATGTTATGGTTAGACAAGAACTCTATCTCCCATCCGCCCTCTCCCACCTCCTTTCTCTATAATTTACAGTATAAATTTCATTTCGACACCAATGCGTATCATTATCATACGAAAAGTCAAGGATGTTACTACCTCTACGAAAAAGAAAACAAAAATCAAATAGCAAACTTCATTTGCAATTATTGTGTAAAAGTGAAAAAGTAGAGGAGAATTGTGTATATTATGAATACTAAATACAATTGTATGAAGTGGTCGAACGATGACGTGAAATGTGTACAATCTTGCTTTAAAAATCGAATTGAAGCATATATAAACAAAAAACAAAAGAAAAACAACGAAAAAGTTTTACATTATAAGTGTCCGAATATAACCAGAATGGTATTTGTGTGAGTTTTTTGGACCTGAGCGTTCCAAATGGGTGTTCGTGTCGAGATTTCCGAGCGTGTTGTCGTGGGGATGTTGCAAACCAAGTTGTAGTCTGAGTATGATTTACAACATCGGGCATTAATTTTTGTGGTTCTTTATAGTTTCTTAAATGAGTTATTGAAAATTGTATTTCAATGATTCAGTGGAATCCACAGCGCTTTTCCAAAAATTGTGCTTAGTTCCAGGTACACGTCACTGGCTGTCACGGCCACTAGGGGTTTCCATGACTAACTTGGACCACAAGATTTGGCAATTATCCGTAGTGGACTAGCAAAAGCAAACGTATAATTCCCAATTGCTACCACAACCAAAAGACGGCCCCGGCAGAAAAAAGAAACGGGCATTGTTTTACGTTCTCTTTAAAAATTTTGAGCTCACATACTCAGATAAGATGAAATACTAGGACATAAAATGTAGCAAAGTTCTAACATGGAACACTCATATGAATTAGCTGATCGAAAATGGAAGAAGAGATTTTTTTGCCTATCAAGGCTAATGTGGTAAGCTATGGAGCATAAGTCCTAAATTAAGGTGTGGCTTTTACACCATCTGAATTTTTGTTACATTAGATTGTCCAATATTGGTCTCGGTGCCCAAGGTAAAGAAAAAATCGGTTCGTAAGCATTGGGGCCATAAGAACTTACAAATGAAACTAGGCTAGCGTCAACACACTTAGATTGTCATATATTGAAGAACTAAAAGCATGCAATCCCAAGGGCCGTCTGGAAGTGCTGAAGATTTTCGCAGATGGACACGTTGGAACTACTCCATCAATATGCCATAAGGCCGATATTGTCTTACCGATTTAGACTAACCATGCAGGAGCGGGGCGGTCAAAATTTTTAATCTGGAGTAACAGCACAACCGGCTTTTGACTTCTATTGACTATTTTCAACAGTCTCATATCAGTTAATGCGAAAATCTCATCGATAGTTTTTTAGATTTTAAGCATTTGATCCGTATATTAATATTATATTAAGTTAAAATTTTTATATCACCAAATTATAGGCGGGCGGACGTAGGATGCAACGCCGGTAACCCTCGTTCGGTGTCTTTCAAAATATTTTTCCCAAATTCCTGATAGCATTTCCAGCACGGATTATCAGGAAATTATATTCTATTTCGCAACCGCATTTCAACGTCTTAATTAAGCCATTATATTTTGAACTATTTTATAAATAAATATTCCATTATGTATCATCACCTCTGATTAGCTTTTTATTCTGCGTTAATTTCAAATTATTACCAAAATATATACTTTTGGAAAATCAAATCATAAAATAGACGAGTAGAAATTAATAAATCAATGTGCTTTCAAATTCCCTGCTGTTTTCCCATCATTTAAATTAACATCAAATTGTTGTGCATAATTAAGATTGATAAACATTAATACAGAATAATAGGGTGATACGTGTGCTCTCCCTTAATTTGTTAGAAATATTTGTTATTTTATCACGACTTAAATTGCCAACTTTTATAATAGTGGTAATCTTTATAAAAATCGGAATCTCGCTATTGAAAATTTTCCAAACTAGATAGACTTCCACATTTCAAACAAATTTTAGAAAAAGTGTGAGGAATTGGTCGGGGTCGTGCGCAACTACAAAAGAGCTTTCAAGTCGCGGTATTGATTGGCCATAACATTGCAGAACAATACAAGAGAGAGATGGTGCGAATACACCAACTACACTGTTGTAAAAAAAATAAATAGTAGGCAGAACACTCGCATCGCACACCCTTCCTAACTATCTGCCACTATTTACCTTACTGCCCAACACTTCAAACCGAAAGCTCTAGCAACGTGCAAAAAAATAAATAAATAAATAAATACACTTTAAAACCTATCTACCTTCTCATTGCAACTGTACTTGGTTCTTTTTTTCATATTTTGTTTTCCAATTTAACCCACGCTTACCATAATTTGCTTATCGTTGAACTCGAATGTGCGTATATGTGAGCATGGTGATCACGCAGCGCTGTTTTCTCACGTATGTTTTTTTTTTCTTTTCTTTTCTTTCTTTTCTCTTTCCTTTATGGTTTCATAATAATTTGCAAAAATCATGTGAATTAACGCTACATGTAGCGTTTCAATATTCCCATCAAGAAAATCGAGTATAATATGTAAAAGATGAAATTTAAGCAATAAAATCTTGTTTTTGTTTAATTTATGATGTTTATTTGAGAAATTTATACTTGACACGTTAGATTAGTTCAAAGGACCGTCATGCCTGTAATAAAAGGAAATACTGATTGCTGGATGCTACGCTTGCTCAGATAAGCTAAAAGGTAGTAATTATCAATAAAACGCCAAATTACTCGTGGGAAATTGAAGTGCCCTAATACTATGATTATATCAGTACATTTTGACTTTTCGGCCACGTCACAAAAGTAGAGATACCCGCATTTGGGGGAATATAGGAGCAAGTTGCATATAGCTCCTTACTGGCAACTTTCGCGCAAATGGCACTAAGAAGCAAAAGGGTTTTCCCAGAGTTCAGTAAAGGCCAAACAGGAAACTGTATTTAGGAAACTGGAGTAAGTTTATAAATTTAGGACCCTAACATTTCGATAAATGAAACTAACTGGGCCTAAAGAAACATTTCGTTTTTTGAGGGTGGAAGAATAAATGAATTACTATTGCGGGGACGATCTCGAGGAGTGACTTCCTTTGTGAAGTATCGAACTGGCCAGCAAAATTTAACAAAATTTCGATATTTTTACTCGGAGCTAAGGTTTTAAAAGACGAGATAGCCCCCTGTTGAGGGAGAGTCAATTTAAAAATGATAGTATACCTCACATTGAAAGGTGGGATGGCAAGATAACTTTTTATACTATCCTCAGAGAAGTTCTGGGACGAATATTGCCTTTCTGGGAGTTCTGCCAACAAACACACGTTATACTTACTAGGAATGATAGGTTTCACAGGTAGGGAATTTTGAGTTGGTGAGAAAATATAGGTACTGGTCACACTTCCATGTGCAGCTTGTGCGACACACCCGGACAGCTACGGGCAGAGACGGATTTGCTATTTTTATTAATATTCATTGTAGATGTAGACAAAGTGGCCTAAATGATACCATTAGGAGGAGACACCCTTGCTACTTCCGCATAACTTAAACCAGGAGAGCTTCCAGGCTTCATCAACAATAAAAGAAGCGCTAACTTTCTTTGTGGCCAAGGATGGAATACTGGAATGAATTGACGAATGAGATTTAGGCGAAAATGCTACACTATGGTTAGTTTTTTACAGGCTCTGGGATAAGATGAGTGCTGTAGACAGCTACACTCATTGAACATTGTCTTCATTTTTTCAAAATCTCCACATAATATCAAAAGATTTTTACTTAATTCAGAAAACCCATTCCTGGCCTCCATGAAAAGCTTATACGCATCAATACTCCGCTTCCTACAGTCGGAACATGATCACCGTAATCCATTTGAAGGATCTGCGTCTGCAGCACGGCCACTAGTACCTGCACACTTCGCTTGAAAAAAATGTTCGCAAATATATTGACTCCTTGAAGAATCCATTTAGCTTGAAATTTTTATTTAAAATTATACATATCAAGAGTGAGTGAGAGAATAATGCCTTGGAACGGAAACGTATTAAAGAAAACGAAACGTTTGAGGAAGTTTCCTTTTAAGTATAAAATGAATAGGCAAAAAGAATAACTAATCAACTAATTCTACATGTTAAGCGGTCGTAAAAGCTTTTCAAAAACGAAATAAAGTTCTTTCAATTAAATAACTTTTAGACATTTTGTAAATTAAATTCTGTATAAAAAGTAAAAGAAAAAAAAAGCAATTTAATACATAAGAGTGGGAAGTAGATTAAAGGAGAAGTCGGACCCAACTTCATAAGCCAAATGAGACCATAGGCAGAGCAGATATAGAAAGACTCAGGGCCACACGAGATGCCCGTTCATCAAGTTACATTACGTCAGTAGGTGTATTCCTTAAAGGATAAGTAAGTACTGTTTTTTAGTTATAACAGCCTGAGAAGTGTCAGTGAGCCAAAGTGTACATCTCATGAACTAGCTAGTTCAGCAGAAATGAAAATATTCTTCATGATTATCTACTCGGGGACAAGTCTCCGAGGAATGTCTCAATTGGAATGTCACTCACGACTATTTATATATGACATTCGCTAGTGTTCCGAGTAAATGTGCTATCCTAAAGACGCAAGCTCTTCCGGAAATAGTGAACATTTTTGATCCAGCAGGCTGGCTGGGTCCTAAAACAAAAATTGCAAAAATTATAATGCACATAATCTGGCAAGATAATCGTAATCGGGATGAAGCAATAAACCTATCAGTTCTTTCCCATTAGCATTCCCATATTTGCTGATGATTACACTTATATAAAAAATCCCTAGGTATGTTGATTACCAACTAAATTCTAAAGTGGAGTTACATGGTTTTTGTGATGCCTCGAAAAAGCCATTCGTAGCTACTCCCAGCGTACGTATGAAACACGAGTTCGGAAATGTGTGTAGTCATTTATTAACGGCTGAAACTAAAATACCCACCATTAAATTTATATCATTATAACGAACAGAGCTATGTGGCGCTTCTGCCAAAATTGGTCGATTCTTTGAGACCAGAATTAAACTTTTGTGGGTACCCTCTGCGATTGTGAGCAGATACAGCTATCGCACTCTCTTGGTTGTAGATAGTGTAAGGGAGCGTTTTTGCTTCCTTACGAAATACAAGTCCGTCCGTTTAAAAGTCCACCCGCACTCCGCAGTCAGCAAGTCCGATTTGTCCACACACATCGTTCTGTGAACAATACACGAGCAGCCCCCTCCAACTTCAAATGCAGAATCATAAATTATACTTACAAACGTAAGATCATAAAAACACACACCTATTCTTGTAAAATGAAAATGATCTCAAACACAAGCTAAATATGCTCATACTTAGCTCATATAAGAGGAAATGTATAGACACATATTGCACAGGCCTACGCTAGTTAATCCATAGGGACACACACTCCAGCACCAAACGAAGGGTAAAGAGAATGAAGAAAACTTGCATGAAATGGCTCGTAGGCATAGAACATGTAAAATCATACAACACAAACGAACTCAGGCACAAAACCATAGGCAATATTTACACAACCGCCAAAGCGCAGAATAGGTATGAATAAGAGCTGTCCGACACAACCCAAAGTCATAGAACTTGTGAGTCATATAACTCAAGCCCAAGTCAAACATAGGTATGAAACCATAAGAAATAAGTGCAACATATACAAGAAGAAATCTGTGTAAACGCGTACATATTACGCATTACGGTATAAATCCCGCTAGGTCATTTAAGCATGTAGAAACCCTTATGCTTCGCAATGCATAAGCATACTCGCTCATGCAAACGAAAATACCCAAAGAATCACGCATAGCATTTTATAGTACCGTTAGGTCATAGTAACATACAGAAATCTGTATGCCTTAAAAACTGTATAAGCGAACGATAGAAACGCTTACATATTACGCATTACTGCATAAACCCCGTTAGGGTATATAATCAGGTAGAAACCCTTATGCAATGAATATACGATCAGACAAAACAAATAAACGTTAGAGTCACACATAGCAATGCACACCAATACCCGTACGCGCAAAGAGCACAAACACACACACAATATTACACAAAATGTACAAAGACACGATCGCACATGTAGAAACACACAAAAAAAAAGTAAAACAAGCATATGCAAACACAGTGGTAGAGGAAGGCACAAGCACTCACATACTTAACGGTGATTGAATCACGCGTTTTGGTACCTGAGTGCCTAGCGAGTAGACATTTGAATAAACATAGTAATAAACTACTTGTAAGTTGGTTTTAAGTAGGATCATGCAAGTCGTAACGATGGTTGCGACTACAGCCAACCTAAGCTAAGCATACATATAAGCATAGTACCTCAAAACTCATGTAAACACATAGAACATGTTGGCAATAGGACAAGCGAGTGAGACACATACTATAAAAGAACAGCGCATCGCACAGACTCGTTCATTTTGGTGTCATAGCCGTCTAAGGAGGTAAGTGCCCACGGACAAATCGACTAGTTGGCCTTCATTAAGAGTTTTTTTTGACTTACGGATAGGGGATGTGCTGGTTCAGCTTAATCGCCATCCCTGAAGGACTTTTTAGGACAACTGACTTACGGATAGGGGATGTGCTGGTTCAGCTTAATCGCCATCCCTGAAGAACGTTTTAGAACGACTGACTTACGGATAGGGGATGTGCTGGTTCAGCTTAATCGCCATTCCTGAAGGACTTTTTAGGTTGACTGACTTCGGATAGGGGATGTGCTGGTTCAGCTTAATCGCCATCCCTGAAGGACTGGGGGGGAACGTCTTTTCTGTTTACACTCGAAGGACCATCCAGAAAGGAACTGGCGGCCTAGGCAGCTATGACACTAACACCGTTTCCGTTTTCTGTAGCGCGTCGCGATAATCCAAAAGGAAAATTTTAATAATACAAGAAGTTAACCCCTCATCACGTGCAAGCCACACCAGAAGTCGGGTCACCTCGCTGGTTCCTTTCCATAGCCCAGTTCTACACAAATTGCTGTACTTCTATCCAGTAAAGAGGAAACAATAAATCTCGGAAACTAAACACCATTCCCCCCGAAGGTCCTGATTATTTTTCTAAATTTACTTGCAACGAATCCTGGATTGATTGAGTCATACCATGCCTAAGAAAACTCGTTACAATAGATACACGTTATCTCGAACGTTAAAGCTATCGCAAGTTAGTAAGTCTAGAGTTTTTATCCCTTTGATCGACTCGAAAGGGTCAGTGCGTGTAATTGGTCGATTAGTGCAACCCAATTATCTAACTTATAATGAAGGTTTTCCCAAACGTTTGTCATATACATCTCATTGCACTCGGAATTTAATTAAGCTTATTCATATTTACAGTTTACATATTTCTTGCATATCTCTCTCATTATGCGTTTCACTTAAACTGAATTTTGAATGTCAAAACTAAAGAAACTAACACAAATGGTTATCCGCAATTATAAAACTTGTACTACACAAGAAGATAAGAGGCCAACAAATTATGGCGCCTCAGCCCCGCCAAAGAATATCGTTATTTCGTCCATCAACCCATACTGGAGTTGATTTTTCCGATCCGTCTGACGTAAAATGTTGCTTAGGAAGGTGGTCCAAATCACAAAAAAACGCATGTTGTACTATTGTGCTATGCCACAAATCTATGTTTTCGCTGCTTTTGCTCGTTTCTTTCCCGCTGAGGATGGTCATCAGTTCTCTATTCGGATGACGGTACCACTTTTGTTGGCACCTCCAATTTATGAAAGCAATAATTATGGCAGTTCTTGGAGGATATAATATCTCAAACAGTTCTCCCCAGTTCTTTTCAATCTTAAGAGTAAAATTTTATTCTACCGGTAGCTCCGCATTGGCCAGGTTATGGCAAGCCACAGGGAAAAGTGCTAAAATTCATCTAAGAAAAATATCTATGGCTCAAAGGATTACATTCGAAGAATTTTCAACAATGTAAGCTAGGATTGAAGGATGAGTGACGATCTTAATGATCTCTTTTCACCAACATCGGTCATTCCCTCATTAGGAATGTAGTTTCAAACTTGCTAAGCCGGACGTTTCTAACAGATTGTGTTAAGCCACTAGATGTCATAAACTAAAAACTTTACATAATCTAATCTTTGCACGAAGCTGGGAAGATAAAGACACTCCACAAAAGATATGAATGAAAGAATTCCTACAAAAATATTTAGGTGGAAGACA
Source organism: Glossina fuscipes (assembly GCF_014805625.2). NCBI lineage: Eukaryota > Metazoa > Arthropoda > Insecta > Diptera > Glossinidae > Glossina > Glossina fuscipes. Next base: position 575,692 of record NW_024003752.1, read on the forward strand.
CGGTTGTAACTGGAATCGACAACCTATCACCTAATCCCTAGCACTTAAGTTGCGTATTAAGAACGTGCCCTGGCCACGTCGATAACATTAGTGTTGTAGCCCCACGCACTCCTGACGGTACGTGCTATTAGAAAATTGGTCTTGGTACCAACCTCCTATGACGTATCTTTCTCTTCTCCTTAATACATGTGCTAAGATATCAGTGCTATTAAATATTTCAGCTCTACCGCCTAGAAACAAGGTATGGTTGAAAAAAATATCCTATCGAAATAAAAAATTCTACCTTGTTTAAACTGTGCAGATGTGCCTTTTCGTTGTGCTGTTTTCCTACTTTTAAGAACATGAAAACTCAACGTCGTATTGAAGTGATACAAGAGAAAGGTTTCTAATATTATCTTTATTAATATCTTTCTTGTTACTTTATATATCCATTAGCTTTACATGCTTTATTCCTTGCCGCAAGAGAAGCGGAACGTTTGGGAGATCGACAATTCTCTCTTATAAAATTTGAGCGAGAGAATTTTTTGAATTCTAAGCCTATTTTGTTATTATATCGATTATTAGATTTTTATTCTTTCTCTACTTGCCGACCAATAAAGCCGTCTTTTTTGGCATGAACAATTTCGTTTTGTTTTACATTTACTGATGTGTAATTATTTAAAATATAATGGAATTATAAATAATTAAAATACAGTGGAAAATACAAAAGAAATATACAGCGTTTCAATTTAAATAAAAACATTAAGAAGAGCAAAATAACCCCCGAATAATCTTCGAATCCTTCCTTTTTTCTCTCAAAGGATTGTTATGCTTTTCCCTCCTTTGACGTTTTCTTGTAATTTCTCTTCTAAAGATCAGATTATTTTCTTATAAAACAGGATTTATGCATGTGTGTGTTCTATCATACCAAGGTGGAAGAACGGAAAAATTTGCGTAAGTTGCACACATATGGTTGGGTAGAGCAAACAAGCAAATAACAGATATTAGTTTGGGGAAAAAGAAATCCATTATTTTTATATGAACTTCAGGACTTTATTTAACATGCTTCAGATTGTCCGATTTGGGTCAAATATGCACCGTTTTGTTGTACGATTTGTTGCCATTTTAAAGGTAACTTCAAAATGCCTCTCTCATAGAAGTCCTGGTCTCTATATGCAAAAAACTCTAGTAGTCGATTTTCACAATCCTCCCTAGATTCCAATTTTTTATTATTAAAGAAATTTTGCAATGCAAGGAAAAGATGATAATCGCTTGGTGCCAAGTCCGGACTGTATGGCGGATGCATTAAAACTTCCCAACCAAGCTCCCGAAGTTTCTGGCGAGTCACTGTAGATGTGTGTGGCCTAGCATTGTCCTGGTGGAACACAACACCTCTCCTGTTGGTCAATTCTGGCCGTTTCTGGTCAACCGCTATCTTCAAACGGTCCAGTTGTTGACAGTAGAGATCAGAATTTAGCGTTTGGCCATATGAAAGCAACTCATAATAAATAATCCTTTTCCAGTCCCACCAAATGCATAGCAAATCCTTCCTGGCCGTTTGAGGTGCTTCACCACTCTTTGACCACGATCGGTTTCGCACAGGGTTATCGTATGTGATCGATTTCTCATCTCCAGTCACCATCCGTTTAAGAAATGGGTCTATCTCATTCCGCTTGGCCAAGGCTTCGCAGATGGAAATTCGATCCATCATGTTTTTTTC